>NC_142947.1:35173499-35198499 GCF_046866305.1 Octopus bimaculoides | reverse complement strand
CAACTCCTCCCCAACTTCTATTTTTTCTAGAAGTTGTTCAATTACAGCCTGTTCTCATTGAATTAATAAGTGGACCGTGTGGCCTATCCAATATGGTTTTTCGGTGACGATAGCTTGAAGTATATTTACCTCATCTACCTTCTTTGCCAGGACCGCCGCCATCAACCACATTGGGTCAATTTGAGGTGGGTGGGACCTTTGTTATTTTTACATTGGATGTCCTCGTCCCCATGTAAATCGGTATCAAAATTATATCCTCGGTTTCCAAGGATTTTACAGAGTGCACTTGTGCAGTTTCAATGTTTTTAAAATGTACCTCAATGGTACCGAATTTTTTGCCTTTTGCTAGATATGTAATGTCCTGCCAAATGGGCTTTAGACCTTGTTCAATTCTTTCTTCGCTCACTCGCTCGATTTTCCTTCCTTTTTTGCAGTAAACTTTAAAAATAATTGGTTTTTTTTCCTGTTAATAATAATTCTTCCGGTGGTTGAACTTTGACAACACCGTTTTCAATTTTTAACATGTCTTTGTATTTCAATATGTCGCTTTTGTTTGTCGACAGCTGGCGGGTTCCACCTCCAGCCGCCGACGCAAAACTTCTTTTTTGTTTTTCTTCTGTTTGTATGTTTTTCACATTTATGTTCCTCCTTGTAACGGTACAATTAGATAGCTTTGGAAACTCCTCTTCAGAAGAATCCGAAACTTCTCCAAACAATAAATTTTCTATATTTTTTTCTCCGGTTGACTCCTCTTCGCCAAACGAAGATACATTATTCGGCATCTTGCCAGCAATTACTGTTTCCCCCATAGGGGAAACACACGATAGTTTTCAAACGAAGACTATCACACAATAGTTATGACAAGAACACACAAAAACAATCAATGGAAACTTGCACTTACTATACAGACGCACTCAAATAACTAGTAACAATCCAATCTCACGGAGTCGCTACACCGCTAAGCATTTCAACCGGTGTCACACAGACGAAATACCGCTAAGCACTTCGCCCAGCGTGCTAACGATTCTGCCAGCTTGCCGCCCTAATATTACATATTAATTAATGTAAACCATGTGCATTTCTTCAGACAAATTCTCAAAAGTAATACAATTTATACTTGAAAGATCATAGAATTAATTTTTGTATTTCAAGAGGAGGAGCATATTAGATATATATATTTTGGTGCAAGTCGTGTTAACAAAGGGATGTGGGTTCGAGTCCCACACGTACAGGAAAGACTACTTTTTCTGTCAAGGGCTTATATGCCCCATTATTAGACTATTTTCCTTAGTCTGCTCGGTAACCGCTATAAGTTTTAAGCTTCTAAAAAAATACCATTATTATAATTTACAGGATATATATATATATATATATATATATATATATACAGACGCACTCAAATATATATATATATATATATATATAAAGAATCCGAAACTTCTCCAAACAATAAATTTTCTATATTTTTTTCTCCGGTTGACTCCTCTTCGCCAAACGAAGATACATTATTCGGCATCTTGCCAGCAATTACTGTTTCCCCCATAGGGGAAACACACGATAGTTTTCAAACGAAGACTATCACACAATAGTTATGACAAGAACACACAAAAACACTCAAATATATATATATATATATATATATAAATGCATTTTGGACTGGAGAGGAGTTAGCGATATTCTATGTGTGTATTTTCCGTTTGTTGTGTTTATACTTCTCTCTCTCTTCTTCCCCCCTCTCTCTCTCTTCTTCCCCCCCTCTCTCTCTCTATATATATATATATATAGAGAGAGAGAGAAAACACGAGTGCAAAATATAAGGTTGGTAACAAAACACTTTGAATTTGACGGTGCATACTATATGTAATTAGTGTGTGCGTGTGTGTGTTGATTTCACTTAAGTGCATTCTATAAGTTAACAGGTGATAGCAAGAGACATGTTTCGTTCTTATAAGACCTCTTCAGAGAAGCATATTGTAATCAGTCGGCAAAATTGATGTACAGAAATAAAGATATAGTAGAACTTATTATTATTATTATTAATAATAATAATAATAGTAATAAAGACTAGCTCAGTCCACCTAAATATAAGTAGTTTGCACAGATGTGAACAGGGTGTAGTCATAGTTATATAACTGAGAAGTTAGTTTCTTAATCAAGTGGTTCTTAGTTCGATCTCACAGTGCATTTCGTTGGTAGAAAGTGCTATCTACTACAGCCTCGAGCTGACCCGAAACTTGTGAATGCAATTGACCAGACAGAAACTGTGTGGAAGCTCGCTGGACTGTGCTACATCTTGGGTGGTATACATAATCCATCACTTGTTAAGTGCCACCCACTAGTCTTCCGGTATCTTTTGTGGTGTACACTCAGTTGTTGGCAGAAGGTCCTCTGGTCCAGGGATATGCAATGATTCTCTCTGTAACCGACCCTGAGATATGGATTATTGCTCCCTTTCTCTTTTTCCACCAAGAGTCATGATCTGGCTAAAGCATAGAATTTATAAAAAAAAAAAGAAAAAAAAAGCGCTGAAGCTGTAGTATACAGTGGGAGCTGAAACACATAACGAGTGTTTCGTTAATGTTCTATTTAAAAGTGAACAAAATCTAACAGGTAGGACGGCGAGTGGGCAGGAGTCGTTAGTACGTTGGACAAAATGCTCAGCGCCATTTCTTCCAGTTGTTTAAGTTCTGAGTTCAAATCCTGCCGAGGTCAACTTTGCCCTTCATGCCTTCGGAATAAATAAAATACAGTACCAGTCAAGTACTGGGGTCAATTTAATCGACTTCCTCTCTCTCCCTTTAAAATTGCTGAGCTTGATCCCTGCTACAGATTGGCGTCCCGTTTCGGGGAAATGTGATTTCGGTTATTTATACGCCATGGAAACTGGTTTTATGAGTCGCAGGACTCATGAAAAATAAATCGATAAATAAATAAATAGGCGCAGGCATGGTTGTGGAGCAAGAGGCTTGCTTCCCAGTCAAATGGTTCTGGTTTCAGTCCCACTGTGTGACACCGTGGTCAAGTGTCGCCTTGGGCCGACTAAAGCCTCTTGAGTGGATTTTGTAGACGGAAACTGAAAGAAGCTCGTTGCAAGTGTGTATGTATGTGTATGTGTGTGTGTGAGCACAACCGCTTGACAACGGGTGTTAGTGCGTTTACGTCCTCATAACTTGGTAGTTTGGCAAAAGAGAACTACTAGATAAAGTACCAGGTTTAAAAAAAAAAGTACTTGGGTCGATTCATTCGACTAAAAGTTCTTCAAGGCAGTGCCCCAGCATGGCCACAGTCGAATGACTGAAACACATAAAAGATTTAAAAAAAAAAAAAATCTAAAAGATAGGGTGCGCACCTTGCACCATCTGGCATCCTACAAAGCACTCAACCGAACACTAGCTCAGTCCATTTAGACGTAAGTCGGTCACATATCATGCAAATAGTACAGATGGTTGCAGGAAGCAGGGGTAGCATGACAGAGTTAACGAGTGTTCTATGAGTTTGCAGTAATAAGTGCAAGTGCTCCTTAAAATTCCAGCCAAACTTAAGACTATCGTGTTTCGGTGAACAATAAAATGCTATTAACTTAACAACAAACAGAACAAAATCTATGGTAACAGAATATTCTGTAGAAAGAAAAATGTCACAAAATAATGTGTTTGTACACGTACGTTGTGCAAGTAAATTCCTGACTTATACATACACATACACATACATGTGCGCATATACATGCATGCATATATACACGCACTTTCAGACTGCTGAACTGCACTTCACCTGAGAGGTTCAACCGACTGCTTATACACACGTGTGTGTGTGTGTGTGTGTGTGTGTGTGTGTGTAGATGCAGGCATGGCTGTGTGATAAGAAGTTTACTTCCCAACCACACGGTTCCGGGTTCAGTCCCACTGTGTGGCACGTTGGGCAAGTGTCTTCTACTATAGCCTCGGGTTGACCAAAGCCTTGTGAATGGATTTGGCAGACGGAAACTGAAAGAAGCCCGTCACACATACTCTTTTTTTTTACTCTTTTACTTTGGAGCACCGCCTTTTAGTCGAGCTAATCGATCCCAGGACTTATTCTTTGTAAGCCTAGTACTTATTCTATCGGTCCGTTTTGCCGAACCGCTAAGTTATGGGGATGTAAACACACCACCATCGGTTGTCAAGCGATGTTGGGGGGGGGACAAACACAGACACACAAACATATACGCACACATACACATATATATACATATATACGACAGGCTTCTTTCAGTTTCCGTCTACCAAATCCACTCACAAGGCTTTGGTCAGCCCGAGGCTATAGTAGAAGACACTTGCCCATGATGCCACGCAGTGGGAATGAACCCGGAACCATGTGGTTGGTAAGCAAGCTACTTACCACACAGCCACTCCTGCGCCTATATATGTATGTGTGTGTGTGTGTGTGTATATATATATATATATATATATATATATATATATATGTATGTATGTATGTATGTATGTATGTATGTATGTGTGTGTGTGTGTTTACATTCCCCTAACCTAGCGGTCCGGCGAAAGAGACCGGGAGAATTTGTACTAGGCTTAATGAAAAATAAGTACTGGCACCAATTCATTCGACTAAAATTCTTCAAGGCTGTGCCCCAGTATGGCTGCAGCCCTTTGATGAAGCAAGTGGAAGATATAAAAGGTAAAAGATATATGTCGGTAGCATACCCCGACTGAAATTTTGGGTGGGGAGGAGTAAGTCGATAACACCAACCCCAGTGTTCTACTGGTACTTAATTCATCGACCCCGAAAGGATGAAAGACAAAGTCGACCTTGGCGGAATTTGAACTCAGAACGTAGCGACGGACGAAATGCCACTAAGCATTTCCTGTTTAATAATAATGATGACTAGCAAGACCAGTGAATATTTCACGGAATTAATGGCAAACCTATTGAGTTATTTCTGAAAACTTTAGCCAAAAAAACAGAAAGCGTAGCCTCTGTTGTGTCTGTATGGAAAGATAGTTGCTCATCTGCTACTCATTGAAAAGTGAAGGAAATTGGAACGCGATGATTACTTAATGAACTTTATATATACATTTTATATACTTTTTGCACAATTTTATAGACTTAACGCACAACACTCCCTCTCTTTCTCTCTCACTCTTCACTTTACCCTCTTTTTCTCTCTCGTTTTTCTTTCGCTCTTCGCCTTTCCCCTCAACTAATCACATGATGGGCAAAGTAACGGAGAAAAAAAATTTCATTAAAAACATTACACATTTCCCTCACCACCACCTCTCCTTCCCCTCCCCTTCCCTCTGCACCCCCTCCCCACTTTCCCCCCTTCAACTAATAATGTGGAAACGTTACGGATGGGCTAAGTAACGGAGGAACAAGCAGAATTATTATAAGATTATCCTTTCAGCTATAGGCATAAAACCTGAAATTTTGCGGGAGAGGACTAGTTGATTATACCAGCCCCAGTGCATAACTGGTACCTATTTCAGCGACCATGGAAGGATAAAAGGCAAAGTCAACCTCGGCGGAATTTGAACTCAGAACGTGATGATGGACGAAATACCGCTAAGAATTTAGTCTGGCGTGCTAACGAGTCAGTGATGGTGGTGGAGTATATATGTGTGATTAAGTATTTCGCAAACTGGTTCCGGGTTCATGTATGGCTCCTGAGCGGAACTGCGGGGATCTTTTCCGTTTACAGTCACAGATTTAATTTCTTCTGTTTCAACTTTATTCAAATTTGGTTATACCAATTTAGCTTTGTATGCTAATTATGAAAACGAAATTCATTTTCGCCATAAAGTCATATATGTCTGTCTCCATAGAAACAAAATCGTAGTCTGCCGTGTAGTCTTTGGTCGGCCCGTGGCTATAGTTGAAGACATTTACCCAAGGCGCCATGCAGTAGGATTGAACCAGAAAATATGTGGTTGGGAAACAAGCTTATTCCTTCTATGTCACTAGTAATTCAAGCAATCATAAGACTTTCAGTGAGTCTTTCTCACAAACACAACCAGAAATATTGTCATGAAACATTTGTGTGATTGTGTATTTTATAGAAGGGTAAGGACCCCCTTCGGTCATGAATGACCGTGGGACTGTACCTAGAGAGTTCTCAAAGGCACAATTTCAGGCAAAGTTGTTTATGGAAGACCAGCAGTCGCCCATGCATACTCCAGCCACCCCTCTTCACGCCACCGATGTTATCCAAGGGAAAGGCAAAAGCCGGTACAGCTTGGCACCAGTGACTTTGCATCTCATTTCTACAGCTGAGTGAATGGGAGCAACGTGAAATAAAGTGTCTTGCTCAAGAACACAACACACAGCCCGGTCTGGGAATCGAACTCACTACCTCACAATTGTGAGCCTAACGCTCTAACCACTGAGTCATGCGCTTGCTTTATATGCTTTTTTTGTATATATACATAGACTGCATTTACTGATATAAAAGACGAACAGGCATGTTAGATGCATTCCAATTTCAGCTGCGCATAATCGTGAAGTGAGTGTCAGGGACAAATTAGCTTATAGGAGGATCAACTTCACATCTGGGACCCAGGATGGTTGTTTGAGGCATCGCTTTTTTTTTTTTTTGAAAAAGAAAAGAGTTTTTATGCCATCAAATATGGTATGTATGTGTTTCTGTATATGTGTGTTCATTTGTGTGTGTGTGTGTTTGTGTGTATGTGTGTGCATTTGTGTGTGTGTGTTTTTGTGTATGTGTGTGCATTTGTGTGTGTGTGTGTGTTTGTATGTATGTGTCTGCATTTGTGTGCGTATGTGTTTCTCTGTGTGTGTGTGTGTGTGTGTGATGAGAAAAAGAGACTGTGTGTGTGTGTGTGTGTGTGTGCATGTGCGTGCAAGAGGAGGGGGACAACATTGGCACGAGATGAAGAGAAAAGAGAGACGAACTACAGAAATGTGATGGTGGTGGTAGTGATTGTGGTGGTGGCGGTGGTGGTATTGGTGTTAATGGTGGTGGTGGTGGTGGTGTTAATGGTGGTGGTAGTGGTGTTGTTGATGGCGGTTGTGGTGGTAGTGGTGGTGGTATTGGTGATGGTGGTTGTGGTGGTGGTGGTAGTGGTAGTGGTGGTGGTGGTAATAGGTGTTTCTACTAGGAAAACGGAGACTATGGAAATAGGTTGCAGATGTTGTCGAACAAATGAAATCCAGTTTCGTTTTACTTTTACCTACTTACCGAAGTTGCTTATCAACCTTACAACCTCGACCGCCTCACACTCACTCCTGATACTGACACTTACATTTACACTCACACTCTCTCGAATATGACAGCATGAGTGATTGAGTTACTAAGCGGGAAAGAATCACAAGCTACGTGAGAAAAGTTTCTCAGTACATTTGAATCTCATTAGTCAGCAATAATTATTCGACTGACAACGGTTTTTATAAACAAGACAACCTATAAATACGATCAACTTGTTGTTATTCTTGTTTAGTACTAGGTTGGCTCTCAATGGGCAGTTCCAGCTGTCACCATTCCGCCTTTTTGTTTTTTAAAATCTCAGGCTTACCTGGTACGCCATTTACTAATATCCTTTTTATTCTGTACTAGCTTAAAAGCCGCCCTCCGTGCGGACTTTTAGGCTAGCTCCGGCGGAGGGTTAATTAGGCCTGTGGCCCAAAACTAAAGAGAGCTAAATAGCATGACTATAATACGTCTATAATGACTATGTGTCCAGGTGGTGTTTGATCAGGGATTAAGGACTGATGAGAATTAATTCTGTAATGCAATCATTCTATTCTTCCAGCCCCAAGTTGAATTCCAACTGTTGGCCAATTTGTCTCAAACTTCTTATCTCGACGTAAAATTAACAAAGCGCATGTCATTTATCTCCCCCTTGATCTCTGACGTCATCTGACAAACGCCAACCAAGATGGTGTGAATCAACCAAGCTTTACCTGCTAGAAATAGCAACCCAAATGCTTTTAAATCAGATCTCAATGATGGATGTTCAAGAACCAAATGAAGGGAAGATTCTCAATCCCCGGGATCATTCCGATTCCAAAAAAGTATTGGTTGGCACTTCGTCGGTTACGACGACGAGGGTTCCAGTTGATCCGATCAACAGAACAGGTGGCTGAGCACTCCACAGACACGTGTACCCTTAATGTAGTTCTCTGGGGATTCAGCATGACATAGAATGTGACAAGGCTGGCCCTTTGAATTACAGGCACAACAGAAACAGGAAGATATAGTGAGAGAAAGTTGTGGTGAAAGAGTACAGCAGGGTTCGCCACAAACCCCTGTGGAGCTTTAGGTGTTTTCGCTCAATAAACACTTACAACGCCCGGTCTGGGAATCGAAACCGCGATCCTATGACCGCGAGTCCGCTGCCCTAATCACTGGGCCATTGCGCCTCCACCCCAAAAAGTATATGTCTATGTAGAGCAAATGTAGTCTGAGATACAGGAGTCCTAGACAGACAGTGAATTTAAGAGCCAGAGGTTGTATGTAATGTGTGGTGAGAGAGTTTTTGCTAATGAGTCGGATGTAAACTAGAGATTGCATGTGGAGTGTTGGTGAGTGAGTCTTTGTTAGTCTGTTTGATGGTCTTCTGTAGGATGTGGTATAACACATAGGAGCAGAGTTTTTTTTATCAAGAAATTGTATTTGCGATTTGTGGAGGGCGGACAGCTGATAAAACTGAACTAGTTTCTGGTTTGTAAAATATTAATTCTTGTTCATTTTCTTCAATGGAATAATCAGAATTTCTCATATCTTGGTAAATTAATCCTATTAATTACACAGTGTAACACAATTTTTATTCTTGGATAGCAACTCTTATTTCCTATTTGCTTTTCCCTAGAAAGTATGAAAGAACGCTAATATTTCCTTCAAACTTTGCTTCTGTTACATTTATTCAAACCCCAAAGAATCCCTTTCAAAACATGGCTATGATGCTCCCCTGCTATTCCTGCTCATGATAAGAGATGCACATATTGTCAGCCATTAATGGACACGCTCAAGTGGTTAAGGTCAAACGACTGACAAGCAGATCTGTGGTACTGAGCAGAATATTTGCTATAACAATATTTCTGCTTCAGCAACTCAGCGCTGGGTCCATTGAAAATGTAATGGAAAATAAAGCCAGTTTGAAGGGGACAGTAGTCATTTCATTTGATTTCTAGATAGAAGCAAATAGGAAATAACACTAACTGACCAAAGACAATAAACAGATAAATAAATATGTTTGTTACATAGTGTTATTTTTCTTCAGGTCCTCCATAATTACAGTTGAAGTTTATATGAGGGGGTTTATTAACAAAAAACATAAATAAACAAACAACAGCTCCAATAAAGGATGACAGATTTTTCTACCAGGATCATAAGATACAGAAACTGAGAGGAGTGAGAAAGAAAAGAAAAAAAAACTCTAACAGAAAGATAGTCATTTCAACTTATCATCAGTGAGCAACAAGCAAAGAGGAATGAAATGTTTGTTGGTTCAAAGCTTCCAACCAGAAATGCTACGATTGCAAGTAATGATACTAGCTATAGATTGAATGCCACTTCTGCAGAATGAAGTGAGCAACAGCTGTGCACTGTGCAAGGAAACAAAAGTGCATGCATGTGCAGGAGGCGTTGTGTTTAGGAGGTGTGTGTGTGTGCGTGTGTGTGGAAGGTGGAGGTTGCAATGGTGTTTGAAGAGATTAAATTCCTTTGTTCCTTAATGCTAAAGGTTTGGTTTGTTTGTCTGTTTTTGCAAATAGATACGTGCAGCATAACCGTGTAAATTACATGACGGCACTTGAGAGAGTAGGAGGGACATTATAGTAGCGGTAGGAGACAGAGAGGAGTGGATAGATGACAGGTGACACATGAGACGCTGAGTGAGTTTAGTTGAGGCAGATTCAGGCGATATTTTCAGTTTCTAGGTGTGTGTGCCTCTGTGTGTGTGTATACATACATGCATACATACATGCATACATACATACATACATGTGTGAATTATATGTATACGCAATATCTGTTTGTAATACAAACAATACACATTATACGCACATATATGCACACATTTATGGTCTTTTATTCTTTTACTTTTTTCAGTCTTTAGACTGCGACCATGCTGGAGCACCGCCTCAAAGGCTTTTAGTTGAATAAATCGACCCCAGGACTTATGCTTTGTAAGCTCAGCACTTATTCTATCAGATTAGAATAATTACTAGGGACGTAAACACACCAACAACGTTGAGGGAACAAACACAAACAGACAGAAAGGCACACACACACACATATATATACGACGGGCTTCTTTCAGTTTCCATCTGCCAAATCAATTCATAAGGCTTCAGTCGACCCCAGGCTATAGTAGAAAACACTTGCCTAAAGTGCCATGCAGTGGGATTGAACCCGGAAGCAAGCTTCTTACCACACAGCCACGCCTGCGCCTGTAAATATATATGTATATATAGGATTTGTAATAAATACTCAAATTATGCACGCGTGCGCACATATACATACACACACATACATTTATACATATACATTTATACATATACATTTATACATATACATTTATACATATACATCCGTTGGTTTTTAACGACCGGGAGCAAACCTATTCAGTATCATTGTGGAGTGTGACTACTTATTATGGCTGGTCCTGATACCTTGGGTCAGCATTACACACACACACACACACACACACACACACACACACACACACACATGCACGCACACAAATCCGTTATATGCAACAGAAACAGTATTAGATTAAGATAGCCATCTGTGTATCAGGCATTTGTAAATAGATTACGAAAAAGCAAACTTACTGCGGTGCTCATTCGGCAGTAGTATCTCTGATGGACATCTGTGTTTGAAAACACTAACTATAAACACACACACACACATACATATAGGGTGGGTGGAAAGTAACTAGTCATTAGAAATTGCTTATAGACTTTTTATAGTATTACTGAAGTGCTGACGAAAACATTTTTTAAACAGACAACCCTAATGGGGATTTCTTATTTTCTTACTGTCTTATTTCTTATTTTCCAGGTGGCCGGTCGCTTGACTGTTCAGGAGCGAGCTAAGATAGCAGCATGCTATGAAGTGTGGAATTCCATTGTTTTGGTACAGAGACGGTGGCGTTCATGGAAAGGCAAGCATGCAACACTACGTCCGGAGACTATAAAAAGTTATCGTGCAAAGCTGATGACCACGGGCTCAGTGAACGATGCAAGAAGACGTGGCCGTCCAACCACATCCCTGATCAGCGGAGAACGTGGCAAAAGTGCAGAAAATGTTTAATTGCAGCCCGCAAAAATCAACACGTCAAGCAGCTCGTGAAAGTGGACTAACAAGACACACAATACGTACGGTGTTGCATAAAGAATTGAATTTTCTTCCTTGGAAATCCCATTACGTGCAGGAGCTAAAACCTGAAGACTGTGACCAAAGAAGTCCAGAAGTTCAGATCTCACTCCATGTGATTTTTACCTGTGAGGTTACACAAAAGAGGAGGTGTACAAGACAAAACCTCGCACACTGGAGGTCTTGGAGACACAGATTCAAGAGGTTCTCAGTGATATCTCAGACAACGTCCTTCAGGAGGTCAATCATTCCACCCCTGGGTGTTTGAGGAAACTGGTTGATGCCACCGGTGCTTACGTTGAAATATGAAGATTCACTTTCATTTTCACATGTACTAAAGAACATGTATCATTTGTTTCAATAAATTTGTAAAAGGAATATGGATTTTATTACCAATTTTTGATGCCTACCTACTTTTCAGCCACCCTGTATATATATATATATATATATATATATATATATATATATATATATATATATATATATATATATATATATTTGCACCGTATTTCAAACAGATTGTCCAGTTTTATCTCCCTTTGTATAACATGAGGATTACAAACAACATCTCAGCCACTCAGCATATAAGGTCACACCATAACCTTCTCTCAGAGGTCCTTATCACACGTTTATGCTTCTATGCTTACTATTTGGAACAGACATGGAAAACGTTTTTCTTCAGTCAGTCTTACGAGGTATTCTTCAACATAAACCAGGTCACGGCATGAAATGAGTAAGTTAGCAAACACTGTTCGTAGTACAGAAAACTCTATGTTCTATGTAGATCAAGGAAGTATATTAGTGCAGGACATAAAGCTTGTGTAAAGAAAAAAATTAGTAAATAGCTATTAAGTCTAGTTATATAAACTTGAGAAATAAAATTCAGTAGGTGCAGGCATGGCTGTGTGGTTAAAAAGCTCTTTGCAATAACATGGTTGCTGGTTCAGTTCCACAGCTGGGCACCTTAGGCATGTGTCCTCTACTGTCATATATATACTTCTATTATTGTGTGTGTATATATATATATATATATGTATATATATATATATATATATATATATATATATATATATATATATATTGATAGAAATGGCAAGACAACAAAAGAATGAAAGAGACCTCGATATTATGTAAAAAGAGGAATTTATCTGTAAATACAATATGTGACAATTATTCGGTAGCCATGATAAAACTCCAAGTTTCGGATGTTGTGTGTGTGTGTGTGTGTGTGTGTGTGTGTGTGTGTGGCTTCCAAGCGGCATCCATCTACCAAATTCACTCACAAGGCATTCGTCAGCGCGGTGCCATAGCAGAAGACCTTGCCCAAGGTACTACACTGGGACCAAACCCGAGACCACATGGTTGCAAAACAAGTTTCTTAACCACACAGCCATGCCTGCGCCTGGAGAATAAATAAATAAATAAATGATTGCAGCTCTTCTCATAGAACGTTTAACAAACTACCTTTTTAAAGTTAAAATTTGGCAGAAAAAAACAAAAACAAAGAATTTCTTTCTTTGTTTTATTTGTCAAACTAGAGTATTAAACTGTATGAATAACACGTTTACCAAAACGTTTAATAATAAATTTCAATTTTCTAAAGATTTTAATTATAAATTTTTTTGAGTCCACGGTGTACAGTTTGAAAACAACTGCTGTTGTCTTGTAATTTGAGGGAGATTTTCGTGGCTGTTTCCAGCAGGTGAAGTGAATGCCCAGAGACTCCCTCAATGTCCAGAGATGGTGCGTATGTCTGAGATTTTGTACTGTGTTTACTATGTAAGGTAACATTCTTTTATAATCATCTATATAATATATACCGAACAAATACGTATCAACTCGACCTACAAGATATAACAACCAAATTTCTGCCAAATCACATCTTATTACTTGTTAACAAAGACGGACACACTGAGACATGGATGAAAAAGGGAGGGGATAGATAGATAGATAGATAGAGAGAGAGAGAGAGAGAGAGAGAGAGAGAGAGAGAGAGAGAGAATCACTCTATATAAAAGTCCAAGTCATATGTTCCTTTTTGTTTACTGATTTTCTCGTCCTGAAGTGGCTGATCTGAGAGAGGTGGAAGAGAGAAAAAGGAAATATTCTAAATAGAGGTGGATTAGATAGATAGATATAAGGGTAAGAGAAAAAGAGAGAGTGAGAGAGAGAGAGGAAGATAACTAGCAGTCATTTGACAAACGAGACAGGTAGTCGGGTGAGCAGTTAGTGAAATATAAGAAGGAATGGAACAGGAACAGTGAGTGTGGAGCAAGTAACGCAAGTAAAATAAATATGGGAAGAGGAAAGAATTCTACTGTATAAAAAGGAGGTGTTAGAGAGGTAACAATAAAATCAGAAATGTGGAAGGAGAAAAGTCTGGTTGTGCTGAGAAAAATGGAAGAAGGGAGAAGGAAATATGAGGGAGTGGGCTACATGGAGAGAGAGAGAGAGAGAGAGAGATGTTGGGGTAACAGCCAGTGAGACAAGCAGTCAGGTAAACAGACAGGGCAATGCTAGAAGAAAATGTAGCAGGACTTGAAGCAGAAAGATTACGAATTGCTGACAAGAGATAGATATTACGCTAACGTGCACGTGTATGTATGTTTGTGTGTGTGTGTGTATGTGTGTGTGTGTGTGTGCGTGTGCGCGCGCGTGTGTGTGTGTACGTGAATGTATATCTGAAACAGACACAGACAGATTGATAGACAGTGAGAGGGAGGGGACGCATGAATTTTGCATAGTTTCAGAATGACACGGCCGAATACGTAAGAAGTTCGTTTCGCTATCATGAGTCTACGGGTTCGATCCCTCTGCATGACATCTTGAGTAGATCCATTCTTTGTGAAGGAAACAAGAAAATGGAAACTGCATAGAAGCTCTTTGGGTGGATTGTACCTGTAATTCAAACGTCTTGCTTTGTCATACATTGAGTGATGCTGATTGTGACTGAGAACTAAGCAAAGGACAGAAGTGTCTATGGAGTACTCAGCGACTTTCATTGTGACTTAAGGGGTTGGTTGTTCAAATGATTTAAATACAAAGACAAAAACACTGGTATAATTATCGTCGCAACCGATCGAGATCCATTTACTTTACGCAGCATCCTTTCGTAATCACACACACAAATATTGGAGAAAGAGAGAGAGAATTTTTATTCGGTGTTTACGTAGAATAAAATCTTATTTGTGTGTGTGTGTGTGTGTGTGTGTGTGTGTGTGTGTGTGTGTGTGTGTGTGCGCGCGCTCTCGCTCTCTCTCTCTCTCTCTCTCTCTCTCTCTCTCTCTCTCTCACGCATATAATAAATGTAAACATCGATACACGAAACTCTCGGCCCTTGAGTCACTCTGTAACTTCTGACGATTGATAATAATAATAATAATAATAATAATAATAATAATAATAATAATAATAAGAAGAAGAAGAAGAAGAAGAAGAAGAATTTGTACATTGTTTTGTCTTGCTATAAAAGATGGCTTACAGCAAATATTCTGCTCAATACCACAGATTTGCTTGTCAGTTGTTTGACCTTAACCACTTGAGCATGTTAGTGGTTGGCGGTATGTGCATCTCTGATCACGAGCAGCAGTGGTGATGGTGGTGGTGGGGCATCATAGTCATGTGTTGAGAGGAATTCTTTGGGGTTTGAATAATTCACCTCTGGAAATATGGGTGTTTCGTTCGTATGGGCTACTTAACTTAAAGAAAATTCTAACTGGGCCCCACTTGCAAGGTCATGTGCTGTTTATCTTGATATGAGATCACCCCTGTCGCGCACATATGGTTGTAATGCATTTGCCTGGTGTACTAGGCGTCGTATATTTTACCCTAGTGTCATTTTGATGGCATGCACTGCTCTCTCACTTAATAATAATAATAATAATAATAATAATAATAATAAGTGGTACGAAGGCATCATTGTAAAAGATAATGCAAAGATCCTATGGAATTTTATGATTCAGTGCGAACATGAAATAGAGAATAGGAAACCAGACAGTGTTAATTGAGAAAGCAAACTATGCTGGATCATAGATATAGGAGCATGCCCAGCTGACAACAAGGTATGCGATAAGGAAGAAAGAAAAGTCGATAGATATAACAGGTTAGCTTGAGAGGTTAAACAGTTGTGGTTGCTGAAAAAGGTGATAGTGGTACCAATAATTGTCGGAGCCCTGAGGACAGTGTGTAAAAATCTTGAGAAGTACATGGAACAAATAGGAGCTGCAATAAGGGTGGAGCACTTGCAGAAAACAGCACTGCTTGGAATTGCTCGAATACTCCGGAGGGTGCTCGAAAAATAAGGGGTGTTACCTTAGTTAACTGGTAGTGAACAGCTGACACCGTAGTACATCTCCAGCGTTAGAAACTGTGCAAAGACAATAATAATAATAGTAATAATAATAATAATGATGATAATAATTTGAGGTTTGATCAGTTGCCAGGACTGCATCGAAGCAGAGGAAAACAGCTTAGGGTAGTATACAAAAAATGCCGCGGAGCCATTGTTGAAACATACAAAGAAGGCTGGCGTCATCAAAACTGAAAATTGTGTAATGAATGAAAAATTCAAACGAGAAATGAACACACACGCAAAAAAAAGCATGGAAGAAAAAAAATGTATGATCAGTTTGCAAGAGATGTGAACGCGAAGACAGATATAAAGGACCGGTGGCTATGGATGAGGAGGAGTGACCTGAAGATTGAGACAGAAACACTCATTTGCACAGCTCAGGAACATGCGTTAAGGACCAATTATGTAAAGTGCAGAATAGACAACATTACTGACAGCGATAAATGCAGAATGTGTAGTGAGAGAGGTGAAACGGTATGGCACATCATTAGCGAATGCCCGAATTTGGCACAACGCGAATACAAAGGACGCCATGACAATGTAGCAAGAATGATCCATTAGGAGCTCTGTGGAAATCATGGCCTACAAAGAGCAAAGATGTGGTATGAGCAAACCCCAGAAGGAGTCACCGAGAATGAGAATTTCAAAATCTTGTGGGATACAACGATCCAGTGCGACCACCTGACCAGACATCGGAAATCGGACATTGTCTTGGCGAATAAAATAGAAAGAACAAGCATGATAATCAACATAGCATGTCTCGGAGACAACAGGATTAATGTGAAAGAAGAAAAAAAAATAGAATAACTATGATGATTTAGAGTGGGAAATACGAAGGTTGTGGTCAATGAAGAGAGTAGACGTGATACCAAGAGTAATTGGTACACTTGGAAGTATCAGCACTCAACTACTAACAGGGCTGGAAAAGATCGGTGCAAGTGTGAAAGTAGAACACCTACAAAAATCAGCATTGCTTGGAATTGCAGGAATTCTTCGCAAGGTTCTTGCAGCATGACCAGTAAACTAGTGTCACCTTAATCTGTTGGGTGTGAACAAATAATAATAATAATAGTAGTAGTAGTAGTAGTAGTAGTAATAATAATAATAATAATAATAATAATAATAATAATAATAATAATAATAATAATAATAATAATAATAATAATCCTTTCTATTATAGACAAAAGTCCTGGAATTTGGGAGAGGGTTACCTAATTTATCGATCCTGAGAGGATGAAAGGCAAAGTCAACCTTGGCGGAATTTGAACTCAGAACGTAAAGACGGACGAAACACCGCTAATACATAATATATGCATATATATGTGCGTGTGTGTGGGGAGAGCCGTCTTCACAGCATTGTAGGCCTCTGGGCAAATCAGTGTACTGGGCCCTATAATTATTAACAGCAAACCACGGCATACAAAGATTAGAATTAGGTCCCCAGACCCGTGAGGCCCTTGGATGACTGCCCAGTATGTGCATGTCTTAAGGCCTCACTGTGTGTGTGTGTGTGTGTGTGTGTGTGTGTGTGTGTTTATATTTGTATCTTTCTGCCGATTAAAAATAGAGTGTATCATCTCTATATCTATCACACATACACACACACACGCACACACACACATTCGTATGGGTATGCGAACACATACACACACGAGCTGGTGTAGTAAGACTGGAAGAATTTTTCTGTCTATTTTTGTCTATCTTTGTAAGAGAGAAATCTTTGCCCGAGAATCTCTCTCTCTCTCTCTCGCTTTCACACACACACACACACACACACACACACACACACACACACACACACACACAATAAATAGAAACATTTCATTTAGGTTCATTTCATTCTGATGTGTTCATTATTTGTAAATTCTACATCATGACGGCGTGCTAACATTGAGAGAGAGTTTCTCATCGCTAAGTTAAAAATAACTGGATTTGCAAAGCTCAACAGGTACAAGCATCCTTCTTCCTCTACTCTCTCTCTTTCACACACACACACTTCATCTTCTCCCCAGTAAGCATAAAAATGATGATTATGGTGGATACAGCTGTTTTCTCTAGACAAATTTCGTTTCCTTGTGTAATATCATATGCAAATAGCGGTTTCGGCGTGTAATCACCTAAAATGTATTATTCTACGACTTTACGGCAGAAGCACGCTGTGCGTGCATGCGTGCGTGCGTGCGTGCGTGCGTGTTTGTGTGTGTATGTCTTTGTGGGCGTGTGAGTGTTTGTGTCAGAGAGAGCGTGTATATGTGCGTTCTATCATATTACATACAGCATAAACAAGTTATATGTTTGTACACACGTCTATCTGCCTGTCTATCTATTATCGTCTGTCTGTCTGTCTGGATGGCTGGAAGGATGGGTGAATGGATGGATGTGTGGTATGGTTTCGCAATTCATTAGGTCTCGCGTTCGATGCCATCGTGTTGTATGCAGGGATCCTAATGAAGTTCTAACGGTCAGGCATACTAAGTTCCCAGCAACTGTGATGGTTTCAGAAGTTGTCAGCAACTAGGGAGATGCCATACCTCTTTGCTTTTTTTTTTTTCCGCAGAGCTTAAAGTTCAATGCCACTCTTTACATAAAGGTGCTGGAGAAAGTTGTCAGGCCCTGGATAGACAGAGTATGCAACAGTAGACCGTATGTATTCCAACAAGACTCTGTGCAGTCACAACCCAATTGTGAACGCTTGCCAATCTCCATGATCATGGTATCCCAGACACATGGCCTCCAAAGCTCACCAGACCTCAATCCACTGGACTATTACATATGGGACGTAGTTGAAAGAAAGGTCAGTTAACAGCCCCCTCACCATAATACCACACAATCTCTTATGTCCAGTATTATGTCCAAAATTGATAAAGATTGTCAATTCGAGTATGCTACCGCTTCTGACCCTGTATTGAAGCAGCAATACATTGGTCCCAGCGTTCCTGCCACTTTTGGAATCTGGCCTGGAAGTCGTTTTCCGTAAGCGAGTCAAGGACCTTCTGCGATTCACTCTTGATCTCCACAACGGTGTTAAAACGGCCACCTTTGAGTTGTATTTTCATCTTGGAGAAGAGATGGAAGTCCGCAGGTACTAAATCTGGTGAATAGAGCGGGTGAGGAGGCGATACCATGTTGTCTTCTCCCTTAATTCTCTTACTGTCAGTTAGTGAAGAACCACGATCTGAAACAATTAAACCCTCCTCTGTTACTTCGTTAAAGTTTAAAATGAATTACTTTTGTTGCCCCTGCCCATATTGATGTCTTTTTCGGTCTCATTATCACAATGATGTAAATCATATAACAAACCAGATTAAACATTTAGATGGGCGCGATATGTAATAAACCCCCTCCCCTAAAATAAATACCGATTATATATGAGTATTTCAACAATACGTCTGTCTTTCTCAGATTCAAAATATGACAAAAATAATGAAAAATGTAAAGTAAACAGAAATGCAAATATTCAAAAATTGCATTAGACCATCTTTCATAAGGAAAAAAGATTCAAAGTTTTGTTTGTTCATAACTGGTTAAAATATAGAAAAAGAAGTGAAAAATTTTGTCGCCCAATAGTACACATGATTTAAGTGTAGAATTTCAACGAAAATCAAGACAATCAGAAATCTAATGAAAGAAATAATATGAAAAACACGCTTGCCCAAGGAAATCTATCAACGTTAGAAAATAAGTCGGTCATAAATTTATTAAAGTTAAAACTGTTACCAGACGATATTTCTGTCTTAGAGATTGGACAGAGATTTTGCCCGAGTACTGAGAATTTTGACGAAAATAAACTAGTTCAAGGTTTATTTCAGTATGTCATCCATCACAAGTTTGAAAAAAATATTTTTTTTTAATTAAAAGGGTTATTAGAAATCAGACGATCTTATTGAAAATGATGATGATGATTAGATCGCGAAAAATCCAAATTGGTACCCGGATGGTGTTCGAGAGGGATGATCACAAACACTGCTAGAATTTCTTGAGTTTTGTGAGGCAAGCATTAGAGAAAACCTTATAACAAGTAGGAAGATCTGGAATAACCTCACAAATTCCCAACGAGTGCACTCCGTCGCCTAGCTAACAATGATTATATTGCTAATAAAATGGCAGATAAGGGAGGTGCTATTGTAATTATAGACAAAAATGAGTATTTTGCAGCTCGTTGAAGAATCTTAAAGTGACAACACTTCTGAAGAATTAGTTGTCGATCCAAACCCTAATTACAGAAAAGAACTTGACAAAATGATTTTGGAAATGGAGGAAAACAATTTTGTAAATGACACTGAATCTAGAATATTGCAGTCAGAGAAAAGAACACTGTATTCCACAGCCTTCCAAAGCACAAAGAGTTTGAAAAATTTCTTCCCATTTTGCAGCAGGTATGAATGTTGTACAGGCAATTTCAGAGCGATTGGATGCTTTCTACTTCCTGTAGCCCCCACCACCCCAAATCGATCTCTTATATTCGAAGTATTTCTGATTTTGTTTCCAAAATTAACAATTTTTCTAAATACCAAATAGTTTCTAAAACTGTTTTTCTTTCTTTCTTTTTGTTTTGTTAACAACGGATGTTTCTTCATTTTAACTTAACATTGACCATTATGTAGGAGTGAAACCATGTATGGACGTCTTTGAAAATAGTTAAACAAAATGGTTATTCCATCAAATTCCCCCTGCAGGTTATTGAAGTTTGTATCACAAAGCAACACAATCAAGTTTCGAAAAACAAAAATATTACCATCAGACGAAGCAATGTGTCATGGAGGTACTCCCATGGCAGTTAACTTTGTTGACGTCTTCGTGACAACATTCGAAAAACAGTTACTGAAAACATTTAAATCCCTGCACGGCCGTGAACCAATACTCTGGTTACGATTCATTGATGACGTCTTTTTATTTATTTATTCATTATTATTATTATATTATTTTTTTTTTGCCTGAGAAGGAACGCAAGATAGTCTAGTTGTACTTTTGCATGTCTGTGACAACCTCGCACAAAACTATGGCTTTAAGTCGAACTCAAAATTCTCGTCAAGATTTTCGAAAACTAGCGCCGACTATTCAGACATGAAAGTTAAAGACACCGGGTTTATGAGTTTTATTTTATTATAAATTTTTCAAGCACAAAATCCAGATTTTGGACAAAGTGCAAAAGTTTCTTATTTCTTCACTGCCCACAAGAGGCTACACACAGAGGGGACAAACAAGGACAGACAAACGGATTAAGTCGATTATATCGACCTCAGTGCGTAACTGGTACTTATTTAATCGACCCCGAAAGGCTGAAAGGCAAAGTCGACCTCGGCGGAATTTGAACTCAGAACGTAGCGGCAGACGAAATACCGCTAAGCATTTCGCCCGGCGTGCTAACGTTTCTGCCAGCTCGCTGACTTGTGCAAAAGTTTCTACTACCATAAATGCTTCTGCGTGTTACCAAGAAATTTATAGAGAGCGAAAAGAAAGTGCTTGTGGATCGGCAGCCGCGTCTACAAGTGATGGTGTGCGTGAGTCTAGTGCGAGTGAAAGTGATTCAGAAAACGTGCTTACCAACTACATGGTTCCGGGTTCAGTCCCACTGCGTGGGATCTTGGGCAAGTGCCTTCTACTATGGCCTCGGGCCGACCAAAGCCTTGTGAGTGGATTTGGTAGACGGAAACTGAAAGAAGCCCGTTGTATATATGTATACATATATATGTGTGTGTGTGTGTGTGTGTGTGTGTGTGTGTGTGTGTTTGTGCGTCTGTGTTTGTCTCCCTAGCATTGCTTGACAACCGATGCTGGTGTGTTTATGTCCCCGTCACTTAGCGGTTCGGCAAAAGATACTGATAGAATAAGTACTAGGCTTACAAAGAATAAGTCCCGGGGTCGATTTGCTCGACTAAAGGCGGTGCTCCAGCATGGCCGCAGTCAAATGACTGAAACAAGTAAAAAAGAGTATAATAATAATTTCTTTTTTATTATAAATGATTTTGACATTCTTTCTAAATTTACATAGAATATTTTTTACTTTCAACTGTTGTTTTACTGCCGTTTATTTACGAGTATTATAAATCTTATTGGTAAAATATTTTTCTGGGAACAAATTACGATTTATAACATTGCTGTGGCTATTATGGGAAATTACTGCTCTGCTTTACGAGTTTTCACTTTACAAGCGGTCTCCGTGAACAAATTACAGTATTTAGTTAGGGCCCTTTACATTCTGAGTTCACATCCTGCTGATGTCAACCTCCCTTGAGGAAGAGAGCGGGCGTGGGTGGTGGGTGGGGTGGAGTGTTCAATAAATTAAGTACCAGTTAACTAATACAATCAGGTTATGTCTGCTACGCTACTAATACTACTACCACCATCACCACCACCAATACTGCAACCACCACCACCACCACCACCACCACTACCGCTACTCCTCCTCCTCCTCCTCCTCCTCCTCCTACTACTACTACTGCCACTGCTTGTACTATCTCCACCAATACTACAACCACCATCACCACAACTACCACCGCCATCACTATTACCACCACCAACACCATCACCACCACCACCACTACTACAATAACTGCTTCTATTGCTACTACCAACACTACTACTAAAACTATTGCTACAGTCTTACTACAACTATAACAAATACTACTGCCACTGCTACTAGTACCACCACCACCAATACTACAACCACCACTACCACCACAACCGATACTACAACCACCACCACCACCATCACCACCACCACTACTACTATAACAACTACTACTACTATTAACTGTGTGGACCTGTGCCAATGTTAGAAATCTTTATTATTCTACATTCCTTCGCTCTGACTAGGAAGAAGAAAAACTGTTGATGAGTTAAAGTCACAAGTATTTCCGGTAATAATAATAATAATAATAATAATAATAATAATAATAATAACAATAATGATAATAATGAAAGAAAGAAAACAACATCAATAAAAATATATTGTAAAGTAAATCATTCCGTATTTATGTGTGCATGTGCATGTGTGTGTGTGTGTGTGTGTATGTATATATATATATATATATATATATATATATATATATATATATATAAAGTGCAAGGATGGCTGTGTGGTAAGAAGCTTGCTCCCTAACTTTATGGTTCAGGGTTCTGTTCCTCTGCATGGCACCTTGGGCAAGTGTTTTCTACTATAGCCTTAGTCCGACCAAAGCCTTGTGAGTGGATTTAATAGGTGGAAAATGAAAGGAGCCCATAGTGTATATGTATATGTATATATATATATATATATATATATATATATATATATAATATAAAAATCTATAAATATATCTGTATATACATACATATATGTACATACCTACACACACACACACACACACACACACACACATATATATATATATATTTATATATATATATATATATACATGCATATATGGGTACAGGACATAAAAAAAAACGTTAAACACAATGAAAAATGAAAACATAAAGACGAAAACTTTTTTTCCGAACAATGAAAAAAACAAACAGAGAAACGAAACATGCAACATAAAGAGTGTACCTCTTCATCAGTTGTCCCTGTTTCATCTACTCTGTCTTTCGAAGGTAAGGACAATACACGACTTCGTTGAAACAGCCCTTCCCGCAAAAGCAAATTAAATAAAATTTGGGATTTTTTACGGAGGGTGAAAGTGTTAACAAGAACAGGACAGTGAGAACAAGACAGTAAAAACAAACGGTGAGGGTTGTTGAGCCAAGACAATGTGAAAAATTATTATGAATGCTAGGTAGACAAGCCATGAGAGGAGACAGGCAAAAGCACGTCTTGTCTTTAGGAAAGAAATGGACAGAAAGATAGATCCCTTTTGTTACGTGTCAGCGACGAGAGAGAGTCAAGGAGGAAGAGTGAGAGAGAGAGAGGGGGAATGGTGAAGGGGAGAGGAGAAGAATAGGAAAAGGGTGGGAGAGATAAACAGAAAGGATGAAGAACAAGAGAGGGATATATATATATATATATATATATATATATATATATATAGGTGTAGGCATGGCTGTGTGGTAAGAAGTTTGCTTCCCAACCTCATGATTCTGGGCTCAGTTCCACTAGATGGCACTTTGGGGCAAGTGTCTTACTATAGCTATAGGCTGACCAAAGCCTTGTGAGTGGATTTGGTAGACAGAAACTATGTGTTTGTGTGTTTGTGTCTGTGTTTTACCCCTCACCTTCACTTGACAAGCAGTGTCGGTGTGTCTATATCCCCATAACTTAGCAGTTTGGCAAAAGAGACCAACAAAATGCCAGAGTACCAGGCTTCAGAAAAATAAGTACTGAGGTCAAGTCATTCAATTAAATATTCTTAAAGGTGGTGCTCCAGAGTGGCGGCAGTCTAATGACTGAAATAACTAAACAAAAAAATGATTTATATATATATATATATATATATATATATATAAGGATTTACTCTTCATAATGAGATAAAAAACCAAAGGCTGTGTATAATATAGAACATTTATAAATAGAATGTCTTACAGCTGTTTCCAGTATATTTATTATATCCCTTCATCGGAGACAGTGTGAGAGGATGGTTAAGCAATAGTTAGTTTAGTTAAGATAAGAAATAGAGAGTGAATGTAGGCGTATTGTATTTGTAAATCCATTGTTTAGGCAGAATGGTAAACATATAAGATTCCAATACTTTGTGAGTAAGATCCAATTGTTTTTAGGATTGGTTGGTGCCTTTGTAACTTCCCTTGGGTCTAATTGACACCACTATCACTCATAACCTATATATATATATATATATATATATATATATATATATATATATATATATATATATATATATATATGTATATATATATACAGGTGTGGTAATGCAAACAGGTGAAATAGAACTCAATATATGCGTATTTTTAATAAAATTCAACACCAGCAATTGAGTGACCCAAGGGCAGAATGTTCTGAGCGTTGACACCAAATATTGGTTTCAAATTTTGGCACAAGGCCAGCAATTTCTGAGAAGTGGGGTAGTCGATTACATCTACCCCAGTTTCCAACTGGTAATTATTTTATCAACCCTGAAAGGATGAAAGGTAAAGTCGACCTCGGTGGAATTTGAACTCAGACTGCAAAGACGGACGAACAGTCACTAAACTTCTAGTATACTAACAATTCTGTCTCCTCACCACTGCTGGCACCAAATATTAATATATATATGTATATATATGTTTCAAAACATTTGTGTGGCTGTATGTGATACATGTGTGTGTGTGTGTGTGTGAGAGTATGTGCTTGTGAGGGTGCATGTGTGTGTCAATGAGTGCGCATGTGTGTGTGCATGTGTGTGAGT
>NC_142947.1:35115999-35168499 GCF_046866305.1 Octopus bimaculoides | reverse complement strand
TGAGAACAAAACAACATATATATATCCATATCTATCTACCTCTCTCTCAGTACTATATATATAGACAGACAGGTGAACAGAGAGCGTGTGTGTGTGTGTGTGTTATATTAATTTCAGATTTTGGCACAAGGCCAGCAATTTTGGGGTAGGGGATGAATTGATTACATTGATCCCAGTTCTCAACTGGGTCTTATTTTATTGACCCTATAAGAAGGAAAGCAAAGTTGACCTGAGTAACATTTGAACACAGAACATAAGACATATGTAAAGTCGCCAAGCATTTTGCCTGGCATGCTAACGATTCTGCCAGCTTACCACCTTCGTGTGTGTTACATATTACCACTAATAGCACATGTGCCAAGACTTCTGCCAGCTTTATAGAAGTCAGTAAAATGATAAGAACAATCTTGAGCAAAAAAGTGAACTTTAATTATTTCCGAAAATAGATAATCCTCAAAATTTTTTTTTCAAAGGTTTATGACTGTAAAATCTCTTTACCATGAGGGCAAGGCGCCAAGCTAATTGGTTTCCAGATTCTCAAGAAATGCTATTGTTTTAGTTGTAATGTATAAATAATTAATTTCAAAGTAATTTTAGTTATAATTTCATTTAGAGAAAGCATAATTCTGTTAATTAGATGTCATATGTAATTAGAAACCTCACAAAACATTTGAAACAGGTTAATGTTTTTTTATGCAATTTTTTCTTCTATTTCTCGTTTTCTTCCTTCCTTAATGACACATGTGATTTGCTTCCAGGGGTGTAACATGTGTATATTTCTCATTAAATTGTTTTTTTTAAAACTCTTTTCCAGCCCTTCCCACCCCCATTCAATCAAAGCTTCTTTAAGGGCCTCTTTGTGCCTTTTTAGAATTCCCTTCTCTCTTCTCAGAGATGCTTAGTTCTTATAGTTTAGGGATTGCAGGTAAGAACAACTTATTAAAATATTTAGATATATAAACATATGCAAGAGTTGGCAAATGTTTCCGAGGACCTTCTGCGTTTTCCAGATACCAAAAATAGTTACTCAGCAACTTGCTCACTCTTTGTATCAAGTTGACAATTATAGAACAGCTAGCATCAATGTAAGAACAATGGAGGTGTAGACATGTGCTGTGTGCAAGAAGTGAGATGGAGGTGAGTTTCTCACGGGCAAGGAACAAAAGTATAATTTGTGGTGGTGGGGATAGGCAGTGTTGATGGTTTAGGTGGAATAGGCATATTACTGCCAGAGAAATTGGTAGATAAAGTGCGTGATAAGATAATAGAGCTTAAATTAGTTTTCATTACTATGACTGTGACATCTATCTCTGCATATGTTCCATGAACTGAACTGACAGGTGAACTGAAAGACTGATTCTATGAGACCCTCATGCAGACTACCCCAATGACAAACTACAATGACTCTATCATCATGGCTGGGGACTTCAACAGACATGTTAGGTAGCACTTTGGTGGATTCCAAGGTGTGCATAAAGGCTTTGGCTTTGACTCAAGGAACAAAGAGGAAACAAAGTTTCTGGAGTTTCGTGATGCTAATGACTAATTAATCAGCAACAAGAAACCAGCCATCCACCTGATCAATCAATTTGGTGGACACACAAGCAAGACAGATTTCCTTTTCTTCAGTAAACAAGATAGACAAATGGTTGTGAATGCAGAGTTTCTCCCTTGTGTGGAAAGTACAGTTCAACATCAGTTAGTGGTTTGGGTTGAGAGCTAAGCAGTCCTAAAAGAAGAATTTATTTAGAAAGGAAAGATATGGAAGAGTAAAGATCCAGCAAACAGCTAGAATTTTAGAGAAGTAAAGGGCTAGTGAAGGTATTTGATGATAAGAAGGTGGAAACAGAGACTTACAGCATAGAAATAGAATATGAATTTCAGTTCGAATATTCTAAAAGCACATTTGGACTTGTAAACAAGTCATTCATTGTGTTTTGTCATAGAGAAAATTTCTTGCTGCAGATATTATGGTGTAAATACACCTAGATCAGCTCGCAGCGCCACCTACCCAGACTGTGAGATGCAAGCATTTTGGAGTAGTTATCTCCTCTTCAGTTACAGAAACTGGACGATTGTGCTGTGAGCTGATAAGAGAGACAATCTCTCTTATACAGTGCAGAGGACAACTGGAAGTTCCTAAAAGACAGCTCGTTGAAAGCAACAAAGTCTGTGACTGGCACAAGGTGCCAGCCAGACTGAGAATGACATAATGATGAAAGAGTAATGGAAACAAAGAGACAAACTTTGAAAAACTGGAAAAATGAAAGCAGCAGAGAACTATACTAGGTGGACAGAAGAGAAGCTGGGGTTGACTGGTATAGTTAGCAAGAGAAGAAAGA
This sequence comes from Octopus bimaculoides, assembly GCF_046866305.1. Lineage (NCBI taxonomy): Eukaryota > Metazoa > Mollusca > Cephalopoda > Octopoda > Octopodidae > Octopus > Octopus bimaculoides. Next base: position 35,166,157 of record NC_142947.1, on the reverse strand, counting down.
GATTAGGAGAGGTTTGCCAATGTTCAATGGTATGAGGATCAGTAAGGGTAAGTCTTCTGAATTGCAAGGCAGAGTATCAGAGAGAACTGTGATGTTGTAGATGAGAAGTGTATACAGATGGACATTAACCCACTAACATTTAGAGATTCTAAAAAAAAAAAAAAATGATAAAAATGTGGAAAAGGGATCCATGGAAGAGTTACTGTGAGAAGTTGTTAAATGTAGAGAATGTATGGATGAAGGAGGAAGGGCCTTGCCAGCACAAACTCAACAGGACTAGCTTTCTAGTTGACAGCATTATGATAGATAAAGTAATTAAGGGGTTGAAGGCAGAGGAAGCCTCTGGTCCATCAGAAATTGCTACCGAAATGCTTCAAATGTCTGGTGGAACAGGATATAGACTAGTCATTACAGGAAGATGTCATACCTAATGACTGGCCCAGCAGCATTATAGTTAGCAGTTACATGGGCTAAAAAGGAGGCCTTAAAGAAGAAGTAATTACAGGACTATCAAATTGCTGGAACAGATCATGAAAATTGCAGGAAGTGTTATAGCTCGAGTGATTAAGGAAGTTGTTAGCCTGAATGAGATACAATTTAGTTTTGTCCCAAAGAGAAGTACTGCTGATCCATCTACTTGGTGAGACTAACAACAGGGGAGGTAACTGGTTAAGTCTAAACCACTGTACTTGGCATTTGTTGACCTGGAAAAAAAGGCTTCAACATGATTCTTCCCTTGATGACCTAGTAGTTTCTGAGAAGTTGAATGGTTTGTGAAAGCCATACAATCCATAGACAGGGGTGATGTTAGCAAGGTGAGAGTTAGCAATGACACTAAACAAATTTAGTATGCAGGTTGGGACCCACCCAAGCTCAGTGCTCAGTTCTCTTCGAATCATCCTAATCCCTCAGGCCATAGCAGAGCAGTTTAATCCTTTTGCATTTAAACCAGCCATCTCAATCCCAAATATTATACTTGTTTTATGTTCAAACTGGCCTTTCAAACCAACCTTACAATATCATTCTAAAAATTAGCAAGGTCATTACCAGTGCTGTTGGACTGGCTCCTGTGCAGGCGGCACATAAAAAAAAACACCATTTTGAGCGTGGCCGTTGCCAGTACCACCTGACTGGCCCTCGTCCCGGTGGCACGTAAAAGCACCCACTACACTCTCAGAGTGGTTGGTGTAAGGAAGGGCATCCAGCTGTAGAAACTCTGTCAGATCAGATTAGAGCCTGGTGCAACCATCTGGTTCGCCAGTCTTCAGTCAAATTGTCGAACCCATGCTAGCATGGAAAGCGGACGTTAAGCGATGATGATGATGATGATGATGATGATCTTATCAAAATCTCAAGGCTACAAGATAGAAAAGATTAATTCAAAACAACGTGAATAAATAAGCGTTTTATAGACATTGGTGAGGTTGTATAGTAAAAAGTTTGATTCCCAACCAAATAGTTTTGAGTTCGGTCCCACTTCATGGCACCTTGAACAAGTATCTTCTACTATAGCCCTGGGCCAAGCACAGCCTTGTGAGCAGATTAAGTTGATGGAAATAAAAAAAAAACCTGTCATATACATTTATGTATGTGTGTGTGTGTGTGTGTGTGTATCAATGCATGTGTGTCTTTGAGTTTGTTCCCCACCACTGCTTGACAACCAGTGTTGGTTTGTTTATGTCTCTGTAACTTAGCAGTTTGGTAAAAGATACCAATATAATAAGTACCAGGCTTTAAAACAATAAGTACTGGGGCTGATTCATTTGACTAAACCCTGAAGGTGATGCCCCAGTATGGCCAAGTCCAATAACTGAAACCAATAAAAGATTATATATATATATATATATATATATATATATATATATATATATATATATATATATATATATATATACACACACACACACACATGTATGTAAGTATATATGTATATATATGTATGTAAGTATGTATGTATGTATGTATTATGTATGTGTGTTTGTGTGTGTGTGTATGTATTTGAGTGTGTGTGCGTTTGTATCTCCATGCCTTGACATTGTATGATTGTGGTAAATGAGTGTCAATCATTTCCAATATTCTGTAAAAATACAAGCCTGGCCATGGGGAAACGTTTACCTTGCTTGGAAACAAGGTGAAGGTTGGTGACAGAAAGGGCATCCATCCAGCCATTGAAAACCCTGCCTCCATAAATGCCATCCAACCCAAGTAAGCATAGAAAAGTGATGATAGTGATGATGATGATGATTATATCTTGTCATTAGTTAGTCCAGTTACTGGATAGCAATCACAAAATTGTGACTAATCCTAAACGGAGGTAGTTGACCTACTTAACTAACATAGGACACAAATTAACTCACTTTTGCACATAAGCCAAGCATTTCTTTTGTGCCCTTCTTTCTTTCTTTCTTTCTTTCTCTCTTTCCTTCCGTTTTTTTCTTCTTTATTCTTTTTTCTCAACTTTCTATCTCTTGGTTAACCAGCACCACCATCACCAGTACCACCACCATCACCACAACTGTCACCACCACCACTGTCACCACCACTACTGTCACCACCACCACCACCGCCGCCGCCACCGCCGCCACCACACCACTGCTGCCTCAATCACACAAACAGTATTCATTACCATTACTATTAATTATAAGTGTTAATTATAAACTACTACTATACTCTTGCAAATTGGGTTTATACGCTAATCAGAAATGTTGCTGGGCAATTTAACTGTAAACTGCAGCCCCACCACATATACATGCAGAATACACACACACATAATTTACTGTTCCGTTATATGCAGGGTCAACAAAAAATGTACTATATCCAGTAAGAGATAAATATCATTAAATATACAAAGAATTTAAAAAGAGCTATTAATAGTTTCATGCAGTAGAGATACAATAATTTGGCAGTTTTATATTGTATGTCATGTGTCTCCAAGCAATCGTTCAGGTTCAGAGCATACTGTTAGATCTATTTGAAAACTAGGATGCTGGTTTATGAGAAAATATGAGAAAAAAAAAAGGGGGGGAAGAAAAATGTGAAGAAGGTTGATGCAAAAAGTAGAATGATAAGAAAGAAAAGAAAAGTAAGGAAACCAAGAATTTTGTCCTCTTTGTCTGTAGAAATCATAATTAATCTAGTTGGTGTAGAATGATATAACAGAGAGGAGGCTAAAGTCTGTGAGATAGCTACTGAATCCAAAGAGGATGGCATCCTCCAGTTTGATAAAAGAAACTTATCCATGTGTTGCATTTGCTTTAAATTTCACATCTGAAATTAAGTAGTGTGGTTGAATTCTAGGATCTAAAAAGAAAGAGTGATCTTTCAGCTACACATAACTTGCACCTTTTTGATCCATCTATGTATTAGCATAGATTTCTCCATGATTCTCCACTTGACTGTCTGTTGTTGGTCTTCAGATTCCATACTTGCCAAGCCAAGTTAGTGGCTTTATTGTTGTCTATGTATTAGAAAGAAGACTGATGGATTGCATAATGACTTTTAAAATTGCCTTTGCATAACCTGGTGTAAATTTTCTTCTCAATCATATTGTCGTGGAAAACTGCTATAACTTTGGCTTCATAAAAAAACTGAGTTTATCAAATATGCCTGATCAAGTAGGCAAGCTTCGGGGTCTCAACAGCTCCACCTGGGAGTTGGCTCTTAGTGTGATTTGGCAGTGAAAATGTCCTTCATATTATGGCAGTAGTTGTATGAAATTTTTATCAAGCATCTATAAAAATTCTTCCTGCGACAAGACAAGGAAGTGCATTATGGCCAATGGTTACATACACATACACATGCTTATATACAGACACACATATGCGCACATACACACACTCACGCACACATGTACAAACATATATACATATGTATATTATATCTATTTATCAATATATATAATGTGTATATATATATATATATACACACACACACATATATATATATATATGTACACACACATGCACAAGTGTGTGCGTGTATATATATATATATATAAATATATATATATATAAATATATATATATATATATATATAAATGTATATATATATATATATATATATATATATATATATATATATATATATATATATATATATATATTTACATATATACACACACAACCTTCGAAACATGTTGCAAATAAAAGTATGCAGTTAACATATGCGTTTTACTCCATTTACTAAATTTATATCATCATCATCATCATCGTTTAACGTCCGCTTTCCATGCTAGCATGGGTTGGACGATTTGACTGAGGACTGGTGAAACCAGATGGCAACACCAGGCTCCAATCTAATTTGGCAGAGTTTCTACAGCTGGATGCCTTTCCTAACACCAACCACTCAGAGAGTGTAGTGGGTGCTTTTACGTGTCACCCGCACGAAGGCCAGTCAGGCGGTACTGGTAACGGCCACGCTCGAAATGGTGTCTTTTATGTGTCACCCGCACAAGAGCCAGTCCAGGGGCACTGGCAACGATCTCGCTCGAAAACCCTACGAAGGCCAGTCAGGCGGTACTGGCAACGGTCACGCTCAAAATGGTGCATCTTATGTGCCACCCGCACAAGAGCCGGTCCAGGGGCACTGGCAACGATCTCACTTGGCTTGCCGGGTCTTCTCACGCACAGCACATTTCCAAAGGTCTCGGTCAGTAGTCATCGCCTCAGTGAGGCCCAATGTTCGAAGGTCTTGCCTCACCACCTCAGCCCAGGTCTTCCTGGGCCTACCTCTTCCACGGGTTCCCTCAACTGTTAGGGAGTGGCACTTTTTCACGCAGCTATCCTCATTCATTCTCACCACATGTCCATACCAGCGCTATCGTCTCTCTTGCACACCACAACTGATGCTTTTTATGTTCAGCTTTTCTCTCAAGATACTTACACTCTGATGGGTATGCACATTGACATTACACATCCAGCGGAGCATACTGGCTTCATTCCTTGCGAGCTTACGCATGTCCTCAGCAGTCACAGCCCATGTTTCACTGCCATGTAGCATGGTTGTTCGTACACATGCGTCATACAGTCTGCCTTTTACTCTGAGTGAGAGTCCCTTTGTCGCCAGCAGCGGTAAGAGCTCTCTAAACTTTGCCCAGGCTATTCTTATTCTAGCAGCTACACTTTCAGCGCACCCGTCCCCACTATTAACTTGGTCACCCAGATAGCAGCAGCTATCAACTACCTCTAGTTTTTCACCCTGGAATGAGATAGAAGTTGTTTCCTGTTTGTTTACAGTGTTTATTGCACCTGAACATCTGCCACATACAAAAACTAACTTCGTAGTTAATCTGCCTTTGATATTGCTGCACCTCTTATGTGTCCATAGCTTGCACCGGGTACATCTTATAGAGTTATTACCTACTCCTTTTCTACATACTGAGCAGGGCCATCTACCTGAAGGGGTTTGTGTTTTATCTACCTTCCTACTTATTAGGATTTTGGTTTTTGCTAGGTTGACTTGAAGGCCCTTCAATTCTAGTCCTTGCTTCCACACCTGAAACTTCTCCTCTAGTTCTGATAGTGACTCCGCAATTAGTGCAAGGTCATCAGCATAGAGGAGCTCCCAGGGGAAACCTGTCTTGAATTCCTCTGTGATCGCCTGGAGGACTATGATAAATAGGAGGGGGCTGAGGACGGAACCTTGGTAGACCCCTACCTCTACCTGGAATTCATTACTGTACTCATTTCCAACGCTCACCTTACTGGCAGCATCTCTGTACATGGCTCGCACAGCTCTCACTAACCATTCTTCTATCCCAAGTTTCCTCATTGACCACCAGATAAGGGATCAGGGGACCCTGTCAAAGGCTTTCTCCATGTCAACGAAGGCCAGGTACAGAGGTTTATCCTTGGCTAGGTATTTCTCCTGCAGCTGTCTTACTAGAAATATGGCATCAGTAGTGCTTTTACCTGGCACGAACCCAAACTGCATCTCATCTAAATTGATTCGCTCCCTAATTAGTTGGGCTATGACCCTCTCCGTAACTTTCATAACCTGATCTAACAGCTTGATGCCTCTGTAATTATTTGTATATATATATATATATATATATATATATATATATATATATTCACCATGATAGATTGCTGACCACTACACGCATTATTTTTCTCTCCTTGTTTCTTTCTGTGTTCCTTTCTGTGGAAGAGTGTAGGCTCGAAATGTTAAAGACTTTTTCAATTCCTGAGCATTATACTAATACATCTGTTTGTTTTCTACATCACCTGTCTTCGTCTGTTGTTTTTTTGTGAATTCTCCCTATATATATATATATATATATATATATATCTGTATGTATGAATATATATTATCCAAAAAGTATATACACATACATATATACACATATATTTATACATATATATATATATATATATATATATTTATATATATGTACATATATACATATATGTGTGTGTGTATATATATATATATATATATATATATATATATATATATGCATACATATATATATAATATACACATACATACATACACACACACACACACATATATATATATATATACATACATACATACATATACATATATATGTATGTGTGCATGTGTGTAGTATAGAGAGAAATAGGAGAGGTGATGCAGAGAGGGGTCACTTTTGTTATTTAAAGTATCTGTGTAGAGGTGGGGGTGGGCGTGGGGTAGTGATGATGATGGGGGGAGATAGTGATGATGGTGGGGGGGGTAGTGATGATGGTGGGGGGTAGTGATGATGGTGGAGTGGGAGCAATTTTCAGCTGCAGAAGGCCATTGTGATTGAAATATTAACAGCTGTACCCCGGAACACCATTCAGATGTGGAGGGATTAGGGTCTGAGAGCTGATGTCTGCTAAAACATTTGTATTATGTTTAGGAATTTGCTGTGTTAGAGAGAGAGGGGGGAGAAAGGAGGTGCAGTGAGAGGGAGAAAGATGAAAGTTGAAGATGATGAGAGTGTGAGAGAAATGGATGAAGAAAGAGAGAGAGGGTGACAAAGAGGCAGGGATGGCAAGGAGGAAGAGTGAGGAGGAAGAGACTGAGAGAGAGAGGGAGTGAGGGAGGGATGAAGAGAGGAAGAAAGTGAGAGAGGGAGAGGGATAGAGAGAGGGAGGGAGAGAGAGAAGGATGAAGAGAGAGAAGGTAGAAATTGAGAGAGAGTGAGAGAGAGAGAGAGAGAGAAGGATGATGGTAGTGAGAATGAAGAGACAGAGGAAGAGAGAGACAGAGGAAGAGAGAGGGAGAGAGAGCAAGAGGGAGAGAGAGCAAGAGGGAGAGAGAGCAAGAGGGAGAGAGAGCAAGAGGGAGAGAGAGCAAGAGGGAAAGAGAGCAAGAGGGAGAGAGAGCAAGAGGGAGAGAGAGCAAGAGGGAGAGAGAGCAAGAGGGAGAGAGAGCAAGAGGGAGAGAGAGCAAGAGGGAGAGAGAGAGAGGGAGAGAGAGTAAAAGAGATAGAGCAAAAGAGAGAGAGTCAAAAAGAGATTATGTGGTGCAGAACAGAGTGTTGGTATGAACAGATAAATACCAGTTATATACTAGAGTCAGTATAACTAAAGCCTTTCCACTTCCACCTCCCCAAGTTTATTGTAGATTTAAAGAAAAAAAACATCTCTCTCAATCCACCCCTTGCCTCCATTTTCTGTTGGACTGATGCTGGGCAGGGGTGAGTGAGTGGGGTGGGAGTAGGGAATCAGAAATGACAATGATGGTGACGATGATGATGACAATGATGACGATGATGATCACAACAATGATGATGATGACAATGACGATGATGATGATGAGGATGATGATGGCGACGACGATGATGATGAAGACGATGATGATGATAATGATGACAATGATGATGATGACGATGATGATGATGACGATGATGATGACAATGAGGATGATAGTGATGATGACGTCAATGATGATGAAGATGATGATGATAACAATGATGATGATGACGATGATGATGATGACAATGAAGATGACAATGATGATGATGATAATGACAGTAGCAATGACAACAATCTTTTGTCTTTTACATGTTTCACTCATTAGACTGTGGCCATACTGGAGCACTGCCTTGAAGTATTTTTTTTCTTCTTTTAGTTGAATGAATTGACCCCAGTACTTGTTTTTTTTTCTTTTCTGTTTTTTAAGCCCCTGGTACTTATTCTATTGGTCTCTTTCACTAAACCACTAAGCCATTGGAACATAAACACACTAGCACCGGTTGTCAAGTGGTGGTGCGGGACAAACACAGACACTGAGACACGGAACCTTGTGGTTGGGAAACAAGATTCTTACAACAAAATGATGAGGATAATGATGATGATGACGCCTGGCTTTTATTTCTAAATTCACCTCAGAACTTTCCTCTCTTCCTCAAATGATAGGAGGGGGCAGTGCATTAGAGCAGGGGTTTTCAAACTGTGGTCCGCAAGGACAAGACAGGGGGTTCGTGGACAGCAAATACTTTTTATGGGCAATTTGATTTTATATATGTTTTTTAATCAAAATTTTTTAATTGACAATAAACCTATTTGTTAAATACTGTTAAATAAATAAATGTAAAAATATATGTTATTTTAAGCAAATATTTATGTATAAATTTCATAAGCATTTATAAGGGGTTCCCTAAGGTAAAGCCTGAAATATAAAGGGGTCTGCAAGTCAAAAAGTTTGAAAACCCCTGCATTAGAGTACCAAATACATTCAGATACATCACACAACTACAATTTTCTTTTTGTATTTTCTTTTTTCCAGAAATTCATCAGAAACAATGGCCCTAACCATTTCAGAGACCCTCCCTTCCCATATTAATGGAGTTAGTGTGGCTGATGTTCAGTCTTTACTCTTTTACTTGTTTCAGTCATTTGACTGCGGCCATGCTGGAGCACCACCTTTAGTCGAGCAAATCAACCCCAGGACTTATTCTTTGTAAGCCCAGTACTTATTCTATTTGTCGCTTTTGCTGAACCGCTAAGTTACGGGGACATAAATACACCAGCATCGGTTGTCAAGCGATGTTGGGGGAACAAACACAGACACACAAACATATACACACATACATACATATATATATATATATATATATATATATATATATATATATATATATACGGCAGGCTTCTTTCAGTTTCCGTCTACCAAATCCACTCACAAGGCACTGGTCAGCCCGAGGCTATAGAAGAAGACACTTGCCCAAGGCGCCATGCAGTGGGAATGAACCCGGAACCATGTGGTTGGTAAGCAAGCTACTTACCACACAGCCACTCCTGAATATTTGTAGGTCAATTATCTACCGGAGTAAAAATTTGGTGGGAAAAGGAGCCAAGTGGATACAGTAAAGGGGCTACCTCTACATGTTCAGTACTTTGGTTAGTGAATGTATCTGGTCTAGTGTTTAGGGAGCTGAATTCATGATTGCAAGACCATGGTTTTGATTCCCAGACCAGGTGGTACATTGGGTTCTTAAGCAAAACATTTCACTTCACATTATTCCAGTTCACTCAGCCATAAATGGGTCACCCTGCAATGGACTGGCATCCCATTTAGGGGGTAATGTCGTGATCTTTTTTTATTTTTTTTTATGCGCCATTTTAAAGCCTAGCCAGGCTCATGGGCCCAGTTTCCCGGTTTCTATGGCGTATGAGTTCCCCCTGGCTGGACGGGACGCCAGTCCATCGCAGCATTACTCAAGAAACAGGAAGAAGAGTGAGAGAAAGTTGGGGCGAAAAAGTACAACAGGGGTCGGGAACCTTGTGGAGCTTTAGGTGTTTTTGCTCAATAAACACTCACAATGTCCGGTCTGGGAATCGAAACCACGATCCTCCGACCTCGAGTCCGCTGCCTTAACCACTGGGCCATTGCACCTCCACAAATGTTGTGATCTTGGTTACTTATATATATGTCATCATGGAAATTGGGTAAGCACCCCTAGGACTTGAGGCAGTAATGGTGATGATGACGATGATGACAATGATGATGATAATGATGATATACTTAGATTAATATAGTTGACTATGGTCATGCCCCAAATTTAGGGCCTCATATATCTATATTGCAAACCAGTAATAAAGAATCTGGACCTGTAAATCAGAATTGCTCACAGATGTATCTACCACAATCTCTGACAGGTTTATGGCCAAGCCTGTGGCAGTGGCTCCAGTGTTTTCCCCGGTCCCCCACTCCCAGACCATTTCCCTGCTCATATCTATCGGGGGCGGAGATTGTTGTCTGCAAATGTGTGCTCCGTGAGTCAGAGTGGCTGTTCCAGTGCTCACCATCCTTCAGGGCAACACCTTTTCCATTTTGTCTGCTGGGGCCAGGAAGCAGTCTAACTCACAGGAAACAGCATGCTCCACTCCTTAATGTAAAGTTATTCCATATATTTATGCTAACCAAGCATTTTATCTAATCAGGTTGTGCAAGGAAAATGTTGCACATCCACATCCACCAGATATGATAACTTCATCATAATTATTAAGCTCACTAACTGCAGAGATTTATCAATTAATTCAGTATAAAGGGTGCAAGAGGTATTTGAGGACATATTTGGTAATTGAACGAAACCTTTTTTCAAGAGAATAGTAAACTGATAATTGTCCTCAAATATACCTTGCATCTTGCACTTTAAACTTCATAAGAACCGTTAAGAAATCTGATCTGCAATTATTCACTTTATAATTTATAGTTATCTTACTCTAATTTCAAATGCCTCAATTGATTTGCCTGCCCAAATAATATCGTAATATCCCAGCTGTTTTAATAATACTATTTTCCTCATTCATCAACGTATCTTTTCCTGTCTTCCTAATATGTTAATTCCAGGTCAAGACATCTGTGTAATAACAGTAATCAGATATTCTCTCCCTTCAATATTAAATTAGCAAGCTTGTATGATTCACAAATCTGACTCGTTGTTACAGTGTGGGAATGAAATGCAAGCTTTGTGGGAGGGAAATGATAAAGTGGATATACGTAGTGTGAATATGTGTGTGTGTGTGTGCGTCTATATATATATATATATATATATATAAAGACTACGAGGGGTTTAGTTCACTGATGATCTAAACGAATAGGTACGCTACCTAAGTGCTATAATTGGTCATCCAATAGGTTCCAAGTCTACAGCTGAGGCAGGAGGTAGGGATTTGTAAGAGGCTCCTGAGTCAGCAAGTATATATTAAAGGAAAATGGACAACAAAACTAAGGCATGGCAAGTATTTCAAGTCATTTAGAATATTTAATTAGAGTAAGGGGAATCAAAAACGGAGAAGTAGAAGTAATTAATGTCTTACAACTGTTTCTGGGATGTCCCAGGTGGTGGATCAACATCTCCATACACTAGGTATTCCATCTCTGATGACAGAATATCCAGTGTATGGAAATGTTGACCCATCACCTGGAAGTGGTTGGCGTTAGGAAGGGCATCCAGCTGTAGAAACCCTGCCAGATCAAATTGAGCCTGGTGCAGCCTCTGGCTCACCAGTCCTCAGTCAAACCGTCCCACCCATGCCAGCATGGAAAGCGGACGTCCGATGATGATGATGATGATGATATATATATATATATAAAATATACGAGAAGTGTTTGTCAGAGTGACTCAAACTAATACGTATGCACTCTGGTGGCTCAATTTGGTTTACCACTAAAATTCTGGTATGAAGAGCAGTTGAACATGTGATTTTGTGATTACCTTTCTTAAGTGACTAGAAAAGCAGATGTCAGACCTGTGGGTTTGACAACTGCTTTTCTTCATCTCTTATCTATTTTTCTTTGCACTTGCATGCTCTAACCTTTCTGGACAAGAGTACTCCTTGCTATACCAATTATTATACAGGGTGATTCAAAAGTCACCATACATAGGAACAATTTATCTTTTTTATAAGAAACAGTTTATAAGAACAGTTTTTTTTTTGTATTTAACAGTCTCTATATGGTTACCATTGTTTTGAATACACATTGCAATACGTTTACCCAACTCAATGTGAACTCGTAATAGCATATCTGGTGATACATGTGCAAATGAGTTGGTGATGCGTTCCTTCAAATGCTTTATGTCTTTTATCTTTCAGCGATACACCATGCTTTTCAAATGCCCCTAAAGATAGAAATCAAAAGGGGTCAGATCAGGGGATCTTATAAACTGTTTCTTATTAAAAAAATAAATTTTTCCTATGAATGGAGACAAACGCAGATACCAACACATACACATATGCACACACACACATACTCAGATATGTATGTATATATGATGGGCTTCCACACAGTTTCCATCTAATAAATTCCATCAAAAGGCATTGGCTGGTCTGTGGCTGCAGTGGAAGAGATTTGTTCAAGGTGCTGTGCAGTGGGACTGAACCAGAAACCTCATGGTTGCAAAGTGAGCTTCTTAAACATGCAGCCGTGCCTGTGTCTATGCAAAAGAAAACTACAAAACCAGTTGTTGAACAAGAGACAATTTGGTTGGACGAGAGAAAAGTTAGTTGCCAAAGAGTAAAAGACGTGTGTGTGTGTGTGTGCGTGTGTGTGTGTGTGTGTGTGTGTGTGTGTGTGCTTGTGTGTGTGTGTGTGTGCTTGTGTGTGTATGTGTGTGTGTATATATATATATATATATATATATATATATATATATATATATATACACACACGTATGTATGTATGTATGTATGTATGCATGTATATATATATATATATATGTAAACAAATATATACATATATACATATATATATTTACATATTCTAGATAAGAACTGATAAATTAAATTTGATATATGTAAACATATTTAAATATATTTTAATCTTGGTTTGAAAGTGTTTCTGAGTCATAGAAACACTTTCTCTCTCCCTCTCTCTCTCATAACCAAAGGAATGTGTGAGAGAGAGAGAGAGAGAGAGAGAGAGTGAATGAGTGCATTTAGAAGCCATGTTAAGCCATGGTGTAAATGAAGTCTTACACACTGAACTTATATAACCACTATATTATATTGGTATAAATCAAACATTGGCAAACTACAGCCCATGGGAATTTCTGAATGACACGTCAGATCAAAAATTACCTTGAAATATTCTTCTTTTAGTAATGTGGCCTGTTTGATGGTGCGCCAGGTCTCATGTAGCCTGTTTCTCATAAAACGTTGCCAATTCCTGGCATTAAGCAACAGATTTATGGCTTGTTGATTCACCATCATCACCATTTTCATGTGCTTTTTTTCTATGCTGGCATGGGTTGGAAAAGGCTTGATCTTCAGCTGGGTGCCCTTTCTGTCATTTTACATGCAAATCTGTGAAGTTGTGACACATAAAGGAATAACACCACCGTCCTATAAGACATGCACACACATTCACACTCTCTCTCTCTCTCTTTCTCTCCCTCACACACACACACACACACACACACATACATGTATATATTGGGTTGTCAGATAAATTCATTTGATTTTTTGTTTACTATTTTCCATTTATTTTAATCCTTTCCAATGTTATTTGAATTAATAAAAAAATTTTTTTATCAGTGTTTTATGTTTTTTAAAAATTTTTGTAGCTCTATTCTTCATCTCTTAACTTTTGTTTATCATTTCTAAATTTGAAAAAATTTTTCCTCTTTTTACCCATATGACAATGGAGTGATAAAAAGAAAAATAAACAAAATGAAAAAAAAACAAAAAACCCAATTTATCTGTCAACCTAAAACAGTGTTCCTCAACCATTTTTTACCTATGGACCCCTTTGACCCCCAGTTTATCCTCCTGGATCTCCATAGCAATTTGATGTATGGTTAAAAAAAAAAAAACTATAGGCGTAGGAGTGGCTGTGTGGTTAGTAGCTTGCTTACCAACCACATGATTCTGGGTTCAGTTCCACTGCATGGCACCTTAGGCAAGTGTCTTCTACTATAGCCTCGGGCCGACCAAAGCCTTGTGAGTGGATGTGGTAGATGGAAACTGAAAGAAGCCCGTCGTATATATGTATACATATGTGTATGTGTGTGTGTGTATGTTTGTGTGTGTATGTTTGTGTGTCTGTGTTTGTCCCCCCAACATCGCTTGACAACCGATGCTGGTGTGTTTACATCCCCGTAACTTAGTGGTTCGGCAAAAGAGACCGATAGAATAAGTACTAGGCTTACAAAGAATAAGTCCTGGGGTCGATTTGCTCGACTAAAGGCGGTGCTCCAGCATGGCTGCAGTCAAATGACTGAAACAAGTATATGAGTAAATGAGTATATTTTTGTAACAAAATATTTTTAGGAAATGTATAACAAAATTAAAATATTTTGTGTATTGTAGATATATAAGCAATTTATTGTACATAAATTTTAACAATAAAATCTCTTATGTGGACCACAAGTGCCATATAGACCCCAGCTGAGAACTACTGATCCAAAATATGACAAACTTCCATAAACATTTCCATCTACTACATTTCACTCAAGGAATTGGTCAACCTAAGACTATACACAGAGACAATTGCTCAAAGTATTGAGCTATGGGATTGAACTTGAAATGACAAGAGATGAACTACTTATGAACACAGTCTCGTCTGCACCTCTTATGACTGATTACCTTGAAGGTACACTCTCACCTTCTCTCTCTTCCCAGCTAAGGAAGTCATGTATTTATCTTGTGTTTCTGTTTTTACACTATGCCGTGGAACCTGGGCTATTTTTTCATTGCACAACTCTGTATAAGTTGTAATAATGAAATCAAACAAAATAGTGCTATTAGCATAACATGAAATATATATAAGTGTGTGTTTATGTGTGTGTGTTATTTCTTTACTACCCTCAAGGGGCTACACACAGAGGGGACAAACAAGGACAGACAAACGGATTAAGTCCATTATATCAACCCCAGTGCGTAACTGGTACTTATTTAATCGATCCCGAAAGGATGAAAGGCAAAGTTGACCTCGGCAGAATTTGAACTCAGAACGTAACAGCAGACGAAATACTGCTAAGCATTTCGCCCGGCGTGCTAATGTTTCTGCCAGCTCGCCTCTGTGTGTGTGTGTGTGTGTGCATGTGTGTCTTTGGCTTTTTTTGGTGCTCACTACCAGTGTGGGTTTGTTTACATCCCCTTAACTAAAGCAATTAAAAAAAAGAGACCAATAGAATAAGTATCAGACTTTAAAGAAATAATAATAATCCCTTCTACTGAAGGCACAAGGCCTGAAAGATAGGGCAGAGGGCACTGGTTGATTAAGATAATAATAATAATAATAAATACTGGTGTCAATTTGTTCGGCTAAAATCCTTCATGATGATGCCCCAGCATGGCCACAGTGTAATGACTAAAAGTAGTAAATGGTAAAAGATATCTCCTACCAATTTGATTAATAAGAATGGAGATAATGAGTGTTTTTAATTTTAATATTTTACTTTTTTTTTTCTTTTTTCGTTTTGGTTTGCTTAGGCACAAATCCAATTTCCTTGTAAGACGAGAGAAGAAACAGCAACACAGAGATTATTACATTGGTCCCACCATACTTCAGTGTTAGTTGCTATTTTACTGATCCATAGAATCATGAAGGACAAACTTGATCTTGGCAGAAACAGCGAGAATGAAACTAAATACGAATACAGTAACGCTTGTTGTCTTTTGTTTTTTTTTGTTTGCTTGTTTGTTTTGTTTTAGATTGGCACTCAACCATACCTGCTATACCCTCTTCCGCCTTCCATTAGTCTAAGAATGATGATTTCTCACATTGGCACCCGGCCACGCATTTTGGCAGATGAGTTTAGTCGATTTAATTAATTCCAGTATCAGACTGACACTCATTCTATTAATCCCAGAAAGATGAACAGCAAACGTTGACACCCGACCAACCAAGGCTTGAACCCTGAAATCTTAGATATGCAACTAAATACTGAAATGGTATTTAGTCTTGCGATACTCTTCCATCTTTGTCTCCTCCCTGCTGTCTTCCACTTCCCCCAGTTATTAAACCGTGGTAATGAGGGAGCCTTTATGTGCTCACTCATCCTGCTAGAAACAGCAGTCAGATATTCAATAAATTCATACCATTGCATTTCAGACAAGAAAAGAGAGATGGTGAGTTGGCAGAATTGTTACAGCATCAGGCAAAATGCTTTGCAAAATTGCCTGTCTTTATGTCCTGACTTCAAATTCAGCTGAGGCTGACTTAGTCTTTCATCTTTTCATGGTTGATAAGATAAGTACCAGTTAAGCTCTGGGATCAATCTAATCAACTAGTCTCTGCTCTTCGTAATTCTAGGTCTTGTGCGAATAAGTAGGGTGTTGCACTCATGATCATAAGATTGTGATTTCAATTCCTGGATTGGGTGGTGTATTGTGTTCTTGAGCAAAACACTTCCTCTCATGTTCCTCTGTGATTACTTCAACACCTGACATGTGGTACACAGTGCTCCTGTTCAAACAACGCCAATTTGACAGAGAGAGTGAGGTAATGTGCTGCACATACATTTGATCACTATAAACAAATCATTTGTGCAGGTTGTTGAGTCCATTATTATTTGTGCAGGGAGAGTCCATTATCATTATTATTAAGGTGGTGAGCTGGCTGAATCGTTAGCATGCTGGGCAAAATGCTCAGCAATATTTTGCTTGTCATAACATTCTGAGTTCAAATTCTGCCAAGGCCAACTTTGCCTTTCATTCTTTCAGGGTCGATAAATTAGGTACCAGTGAAACACTGGGGTTGGTGTAATCGACTAGTCCCTTCCCCAAAAATTACAGGCCTTGTGCCTACAGCAGAAAGGATTATTATTATTATTATTATTATTATTATCATTATTATTATTATTGTTTTATTTTCATTCTTTGCTTCGGTCATGTATTCATTTATCTATTTATTTATTTATTTATTTACCGATTTATTTGACCCTTCTTTTTCTCTTCCTCTCAAGGATCTAATCTCCCCCCTTTCCTCTTCTCTGATACCAATTCTACCAATCCCTTTTCTTCCCTTTTCTCTTTTTTGTCTCACTCACCTTCTCCATCTCTGTCTCTTTCTCTCTCTTCCTTTTCCCTCTCTATAGATATTCTACTGCTTCTAGCCATGTCCTCTCCTCATCTAGTAGGTCACATAAACTGCCCTGACCATATATATAAAGGGTGAATACCATCAATTTGTCCATATTTTGATTGTCTTAACTGATGACAATTTTGTGTAAGAGATGAAATTCCCTTTTCATCTATTGCACAATTATCCAAAACGTGCATGTTAAAATGCATTTAGAATATCAGTTCTTGGCTTGACTTCGGTTTTATAGGCACAGTGTGGCTGTGTGGTAAGAAGCTTGCTTTCCAACCACATGGTTCCAGGTTCAGTCCCATTGTGTGGCACCATGGGCAAGTGTCTTCTACTATAGCCTCAGACTAACCAAAGCCTTGTGAGTGGATTTGATAGATGGAAACTGTAAGAAGCCTGTTATCTCTCTCTCTCTCTCTCTCTCTATATATATATATATATATATATATATACATTGCCAGTGCCCCTGGACTGGCTCTTGTGCGGGTGACACATGAGGCTTTTTCGAGGGGGATCGTTTGCCAGTGCCTCCGGACTGGCTCATGTGCGGGCGACACATGAAATCTTTCGAGCGGGATCGTTGCCAGTGCCCCTGGACTGGCTCATGCTAGCATGGAAGGCGGACGTTAAACGATGATAATGATGATGATGATTTATGTGTCTGTGTTTGCTCCCCCACCATCATTGCTTGACAATTGATGTTGGTGTGTTTATGTCCCTGTAACTTAGCACACATAGATAGATAGATAGATAGATGTACAAACATAAATATACAATAGGCTTTCAGTTTCTACCAAAATAATCCACAATAAAAGACACTTAACCAAGGTACTACACAATACTAATGAACTTTTTGACCATGCAGCCACACATTTAACTCCCCTCTGTATTTGTTTTTGAATTTTCCTAAAGTTTGGTATAGATTTCTTATCTTTGTTCTCTATTCAAAGTATTATTGCACTCATTCATTAGTTAAAGTTTGTAGTCTTTCTGAAATTACATGATCTTACATTAAAAGCATTCCTAATCTAAACTATAAACAATATTTGATACTCTGAATTCTTATAGACAAATAAACATGACTTTAACTTTGTCTATGTTTCAAGAATTATTTTTCAAATTGCAGTTGTGTTTTTATTCTGTTTCATTCCAGATGTCAAAAGTCACTCCTCAACAATGTTGACTACAGAGAGCAGGATATAAGAGAACTTAGTTATTGTCGCTTAGAAACCTTTACACTTATTTGACTTAAATAAGAAGAGGTGACCAATCAAAACTAAAATGTAATGGATTTCAGTTTTCAATGATGAATATTAAGTTATTTGATCAACTGCTGACTGAATTAGCATATAAGTGGCTGAATATTCCAAAGACATATGTACCCCCCTTACTGCACAGGAACTGAGTATACTTGCTCTCTTACATGTGTACTTGAGACTCAGGAATGGAGCTAATTTAATTTTTGTAGTTAATTTGTGTTAAGATAACAATAATATATCTAATTACTATTAATACATTTTGGCAGATTTGAACATAAATATCCAATTGTTGTTGTTTTTCATGATCAAAAAACATTTTTTCCCTTTAAACGATGTGCCTTCGCAATACAGATGTAAAGAGGGACTTTGAGATCCTGTAATATTTTAACCTTATTGCATGTCTCCTCAGTCAAAGCTACCTCACCAGGCTCTTGTTTATAGAAATCAACAGACAAATTATTTGTTGATGCATGCTGATGTCTACCAAACAATAATTCAGGAGATGCATACAGAACTGTGAGAATCCAAACAATAATATATTTATTCTATGCTCTGGCAGATTTGAAAGTGAATATCTGATTGTTCCCTTTAGAGAATACATGTACATAAGGAGCGCTCCGTCAGTTATGACGATGAGGGTCCCAGCTGATACGATCAACGGAACAGCCTGCTCGTGAAATTAATGTGCAAGTGACTGAGCACTTCACAGACACGTGTACCCCTAACGTAGTTCTCAGGGAGACTCAGCATGACACAGAATTTGACATGGTTGGTCCTTTGAAATACAGGTACTACTCATCTTTGCCAGCTGAGTAGACTGGAGCAACGTGAAATAAAGTATCTTGCTCAAGGACACAATGCGTCGCCGGGAATCGAACTCACAATCCTGAGCTGAATGCTCTAACCACTAAGCCATGCACCTTCACACGTGTACATAACACACATGGATCACAGGTACATAACATGTACGTAACACACATGGATCACAGGTAGAAAGGGATTTTGAGACACTGCAGTGTTTCAACCTTATTTTGTGTCTCCTCTGAAAGCTGTTCCTCTAAACCAGTGGTTCTCAACTGGGGTACATACGGCCCTATTAGGGGTGGGGACATAAGATTTTGTTGTTAAAATTTATCTCCAATAAATTGGTTATACTTCTACAATACACAAAATATTTTAACTAATTATTTTTATACAATTCTCTCATTCTACTTGATTTTGATAATTTTTAAAGATTGATATAATTCTTCATGGAGGTAAATAGACAATAAGAAGAGTGCGATGCAATTTGTAACAGAGATTATTTATTTGACAGTTTGAACAATATGCAATAGATCACCTGTCATCTTCAGGTTCAAAATGTAAAATGAAAAAAGCACAGAAACACAGAAATTCAAAATATAAATGAGGAGACCTTGCGTTCCTATTTTTCTTTTTCCTTTGTTTTCTTTCTTCTTTTTGTTTTTACCAGTTATGTAACTGAAAACTGATGATGTCATTTTATCTAAATAGGAATGCAGGATTTCCTCATTTATATTTTGAATTTCTGTGTTTCTTATTTCTTTATTGTCCACAAGGGGTTAAACATAGAGGGGACAAACAAGGGAATTAAGTTGATAACATCGACCCCAGTGCATAACTGGTACTTAATTTATCGACCCTGAAAGGATGAAAGGCAAAAATCGACCTTGGTGGAATTTGAACTCAGAACGTAACGGCAGACGAAATACTGCTAAGCATTTCGCCCGGCATGCTAACGTTTCTGCCAGCTCGCCGCCTTGAATTTCTGTGTTTCTGTGAACAAACACAGACACACACACACACACGCATATATATATATTTCTATACATATATACGACGGGCTTCTTTCAGTTTCCATCTACCAAATCCACTCACAAGGCTTTGGTCTGCCCGAGGCTATAGTAGAAGACACTTGCCCAAGATGCCACGCAGTGGGACTGAACCCAGAACCATGTGGTTGGTAAGCAAGCTACTTATCACACAGCCACTCCTGCGCCTATATAATAAATTAAAGATAGAAATGTGATCCAAAAGATTCTTTTCACTCAGATCATGTGGTACCCAAACACTGTGGCGATTTCAGTACCCAAGCTTAACTAATTGTTCATGGATGATGGATTTCCATAAATTTACTGTTTCTGCCAATTTCCACATTGTGTAATGTGGGTTGTGGAAGCGCAATGGCCCAGTGGTTAGGGCAGCGGACTCGCGGTCAGACTGCGGTTTCAATTCCCAGTCTGGGCGTTTTGAGTGTTTATTGAGCGAAAACACCTAAGCTCCACGAGGGTTCAGCAGGGGGTGGTGGCGACCCCTGTTGTACTCTTTCGCCCCAACTTTCTCTCACTCTTTCTTCCTGTTTCTTGAGTAACGCTACGGTCGACTGGCGTCCCGTCCAGCTGGGAGGGACACATACGCCATAGAAACCGGGAAACCGGGCCCATGAGCCTGGCTAGGCTTTGAAAGGGTGACGTTTATCATAATGTGGGTTATTCTCAATCAATGTCTTGATTTGGTTGTCATCTGAAACAGTGATGGTGGTGGTGGTGCGGATTCTACCTGAGTGTTCTTCATCAATAAGGCTGCAATAACCAATTGTAAACTTAGTGAACCACTTCTGTACAGTTCTGTCAGCTAAAGCACCTTAATTGTGCACAGCACATATCTTTTTTGTTGCTTGCATGGCATTTTTGCCTTGAGGGTAATAAAAAGGCATCAAGTGTCTAAAACGCACCTCATAATCTTCCGTTTCCGTAGGGATACAAAATTGATAGAAATTAAGTAATTTTAAACTCTCTTTCTCAAGAGATATCTTGAAGTGTGCGCTAACCGGAAATGTAAGTATATTTATATGTTGATAAATTTGACATGTTCTAACGTGTTGGAACATGAACAACTAAAAATCAGCATGAACATTCCGGACAATCCAATAAAAATAAACAATCATATAGGTGCAGGTTGTGTAGTAAGAAGCTAGCTTCCCAAACACGTGGTTCTGGATTCAGTCCCACTGAATGGCACCTTGGGAAAGTGTCTTCTACTATAGCCTAAGGCTGAGCAAAGCCTTGTGAATGGATTTGGTAGATGGAAACTGAAAGAAGCCTGTCGTATATAACATGTATATATATATATATATATATATATATATATATATATATATATGTGTGTGTGTGTGTGTGTGTGTGTGTGTGAGTGTGTATCTTTGAGTCTATGTTTGTCCTGCCTACCATTGCTTGACACCTGATGTTGGTGTGTTTACATCCCTGTAACTTAGCAGTTCGGCAAAAGAGGCCAGTAGAATAAGTACTAGGCTCACAAAGAATAAGTCCTGGGGTTGATTTCTTCGACAAAAAAAGAAAAACCCATTAAGATGGTGCTCCAGTATGGCCATAGTCAAATGACTGAAACAAGGTAAAAGAATAAGCATTGCCTTTGACAGAGAAATCTGAATACTAAAGAGTTAAATTACATACAAAATCCTTCTGAGAAACTTTTTAATAGCTTCTGTCCACCTGATTTCACTGGAAAGGGTTTATATTTGGGCACTTAATATAAAAATTCTAATTTTCAGATCAATGTTCCAAACTTTTGGCTACAACTGTGTGTGTGTCTTTCTCTGTCTGTGGATCGTTGGCGATTTTTTTCCTCCGTCTTCCTTTTCTCTTGGACTTTTCTCCGTCTCCTGTTTCTGATGAAGAGCTTTGCTCAAAACATAAAACCAACTTTCTTTCCTTCCCTGAGTGTCTGCTAATACTTTGCATGTACCACATCTTTGCATTGTTGTTTTTTCTTGTGTTTGTTCTTCATTTTTTTTGGATTAATTATATATATATATATATTTATATATATATAATCCAAGAGAGTTAGGGGTTGAGGATTCAACCCACTAAGGGATAGTAACCATCCAATATACTGCTGGGAGGGTACCCAGTTATTGTTACACTAGTGTTATACCAAGTGTAATACGTGGGTGCGGGTAAAAGGGGGGGTTATTTTACCCTAAATTTATATAGCAATTAGAAAATGGAGGAGAATATGCTGTACTTAACCACAATTTTGTGGTTTTTGTCATCTTAGTTACAAAATAAGTTAATTAATTCAACGGAATACAATGTCTGCAAGTTGTTGAGTACAGCATATTCTCTGCCATTTTCTAATTGCTATATATATATATATATATATATATAATTCAATAAAAGGATAAAGTCTTTATAAGAATTTATCAAGTAGTTAGTGTGATATCTGTGTGTGTGTGTGGGGGGTGTCTTTGTATCTATCCTCTCTCACTGCTTGACAACTAGTGCTGATTTGTTTACATCTTTATAACATAGCAGCTTCACAAAAGAGACTGACGGAATAAGAACCAGACTTACAAAAACAAACAAACAAACAAACAAACAAACAAAACATAAGTACTGAGGTCAATTTGTTCAACTAAACTCTTCAAGGTGGTTCCAAAGCAAGGCTGCCATCCAATGACTGAAACAAGTAAAAGATAAGAGATAAAAAAAAAAAGCTACTCACAAAGACAAACAAACACTAAAACAAGAGTATATTTTCCCTCCCCAGTCCTTCTTTGAAAGCAGCTATATTAAGCTGTTTAAGTCTGATGCAAAGTGTATATATGTAAATTTAAAGCCTAGAGCATTTTTGTATCTAATACTCTCAGGTGTTAGAGAGACAAGGGGGGGGGCTTTAAGATACAGAACTGACTAATGATACTCAGTTAAGTGTAACAGAAGTCAATTACAAAGTCAGCTATCACCTTGTTCCTCTTGCTTTCCATCTCTTCTGTGTGTTTTGTGCAAACACACATGTGCACACACACACACACACACACACACACACACACATATACACACATGTATAGATTTATGTATGTATGTATACACACAAACACACTCTACATAACTGATAAATAAATTCTAATGCTTACCACTTTGTACACTTCCTTGCTAATGTAATATAATATTATATACACACAAACATACATGCACACACAAATGTACATACACATACGCACGCATACACATACACACACACACACACACACACACATGTAGACACAAACACACAACACACGCACTCATTCTAATTGCAGTCTGCAACTTTCTCATATATTTTACAAATGTTAATGCCATTGAAAACCATATATCATCATTACCACCACCACCACTACCACTACTGCCACCATCATTACTATCATCACCACCACCATCATTGTTGTCATCATCATCATCATATCATCATTATCACCACCACCACCACCACTACCACTACCGCCACCATCATTACTGTCATCACCACCACCACCACCACCACCACCATCATTGTTGTCATCATCATCATCATATCATCATTATCACCACCACCACCACCACCACCATCATTGTTGTCATCATCATCATCATCATCATATCATCATTATCACCACCACCACTACCACTACCGCCACCATCATTACTGTCATCACCACCACCACCACCACCACCACCATCATTATTGTCATCATCATCATCAACATCATATCATCATCATCATCATACCACCGCCGCCGCTGCTGCCACCACCACCATCATCATCATCATTGTCATCATCAGTTAACATCTGTTTTCCAAGCTGGCATGGGTTGGACAGTTCAGTGGGAGTTGGCAACCCAGGGTATTGCATCAAGTTCTAATGTCTGTTTTGGCATGTGACCATAGCTGTGGGGGATAAGAAACTCTCTTTGTAACGATGTGGTTTCAAGTCCAGTTCCAGAGTGCAGCACCTTGTGCAAATGTCTTCTACTATGGCCCTGGGCAGACCAGTGCCTAGTGAGTGAATCTAGTAGACAGAAACATGATTTTTATGGGTAGATATCCGTCTTAATGCCACCCACATATGTTACAGTGGCCATCCCCACTCTCCATTCTACTAAATTATCTCTCTTTGTGCATTGTTGTTGTTGGCACTCTGTCGCTTACGACGTCGAGGGTTCCAGTTGATCCGATCAACGGAACAGCCTGCTCGTGAAATTAACGTGCAAGTGGCTGAGCACTCCACAGGCACGTGTACCCTTATCGTAGTTCTCGGAGATATTCAGCATAACACAGAGTGTGACAAGGCTGGCCCTTTTGAAATACAGGTACAACAGAAACAGGAAGAAAGAGTGAGAGAAAGTTGTGGTGAAAGAGTACAGCAGGGTTCACCACCATCCCCTGTTGGAGCCTCATGGAGCTTTAGGTGTTTTCGCTCAATAAACACTCATAACACCCGGTCTGGGATTCAAAACCGTGATCCTATGACCACGAGTCCATTGCCCTAACCACTGGGCCATTGCGCCTCCACCCTTTGTGCATTACACCTGTTTCTGTCTACTAGATTCACTCACAAGGCATTGGTCTGCCCAGGGCCATAGTAGAAGACACTTGAGCAAGGTGCTGCACTGTGGCACTGAACCTGAAGCCACATTGTTCAAAGAGAGCTTCTTATCCCCACAGCCATGCTCACGTGGGTTGAACAGGTCCTTTCCAACACATCGTTTTGCCGTTTGTTGCATTCTTTGCCATCTTCTTTCTGAGGGTTGAATGTTCTGATATCAGCCATCACTGCATTTGTCCAGGTCTTCCTTGATCTTCTTCTGCTACAGATTCCTTTGGCACATACATGCATGTGTGTGTGTGCATGTGTGCATATGCTTGTGTGTGTACATGCACATGATTCTTTTATTGTTCAGCATGCACATTCTTTGAAGGAATTTAATCTCACTGATTTCATAGAAAAATAGGAATGCGGAAATCTTTTATTTCTTTCTCAACATTTGGGCCTGTCTTCTGTGCAGCAATACTGCAGTATGTACATATAGTGATCTATTGAGAATGTGGTGCAACAGTGCAATATATGCAATACATGCAGGACATTGCTGAGACAATGACTCAGCAATATATGCTGAGACATTGGTGCAGTTCTGCAGAATGTGCAGCTCATGACATATTGAGAAAGTGGTGCAATACTGAAAATGTGCAACTGACAACATGTTGCAAGAGTGTGGTGCAGTCCTACAGAATATGCAGTTTGGCAAATGCTAGCAGTGTGATATGCACTCACTGCCATACTGTGTTTAGTCTTCGGTCAAGGACCAATTGAGTGAGAAGCAAGGACTACTGCAGTAATACCAGACAAACTGCACATTATACTATGCAGCTGATGCACAATTGGTGTAATATAATAATGCACAGATGCAAGAGTGAGAGAAAAAGAAGCAGAGCACGGCAGAACACAGCACACATGCAGCATGCTACACAGTACAAGATAAGCACTACATCACCCTCTGTCAAATAACGCAGTGTAATTCTATACAGAAGGCAGATAGTAGCACAGTAAGAATCAACAAGGGAGCTTCTATATGGTTACTCAAATGCTAGAAATAACAGTCAAACATTCTACCATTATCAAAACAAGAAAATACACATTGAATAAGAATATGGTCTCTTCAGTATAAAAATAGTGGATGGTCATGACAGGATCGTTATTGACCCCAAGCCTGCTGAATCAGGGCTGATAGGGGTTAAATGATAGTGCTTAGCTCCAAAGATTTTGTAGATTGCATGATTAAGAGCTATATCTTTTATTTTTGATTAATATCACCTGTTCTTGTACACATGTAAGCATGTAGACATGTATGTGCACACATGTGTGTACATGTATGCATGTATGTGTGTTTGTGTGTCTGTGTTTGTCCCCCCAACATCGCTTGACAACTGATGGTGGTGTGTTTACGTCCCTGTAACTTAGCGGTTCAGCAAAAGAGACCGATAGAATAAGTACTAGGCTTACAAAGAATAAGTCCTGGGGTCGATTTGCTCGACTAAAGGCGGTGCCCCAGCATGGCCGCAGTCAAATGACTGAAACAAGTAAAAGAGTAAAAGAGGGTATATATGTGTCTTTGTGTGCGTGTGTGTGTGTATACCAGGTACAAAACATACATTTGTCCATTATTTATTTTGTCATAAAATAAAAAAAAAGTTTTAGGTGCTGGTTAATGACAGCTTATAGGCTGATTGTTAGATTTTTGGACAAAATATCATTAGATATATTTACAATTCAAAATGGCTACCACTTGATATCACTATAGCCCTTTATCTTTTCTCAACTGTTTTATGGCCTCACAATTCTTCACGCCAGTCATTTTTAATGCTACAATTTGTTCATGTTTTGTCTGTGCTGCCATATTTAATTAAGAGTAAACAATAAAACAAAAAGAATGTTAGGAAACATTGTGCAACATCTGCAACAATTTTTGTGAATTAGAATGTTCCAATTTATGCTTGAATAACGAGTAAATTATTATGTTTAAATAATTGTTAAATGCATATGCTGCACCTGGAATATATCATTGTGCCCCCTACTGTCACTATATCTCTCTCCCATCATATCACCTGTGTAATGAAGGATGGCATCACATTAGATTTGTCCATATTCAATCCCACCAAACTATCACTTCTCTTGACTTTGCCTTTCATCCTTTTGGGGTCAATAAGATAAAAACCAGTTAAGTTCTAGGGTTGATATAATTGACTGAAACCCACCCTCTCCCCCCAAATTTCAGGCCTTGTGCCTATAGTAGAAAGGATTTTTACTAACCATCACTCTTTCTAATTACACCCTCTTATTACTCATTACTGACAGCCATTACCCTGCCTCTCTTATTATTCCCTATCTTTATCGCTACCTGTCACACTCACACACATTATGCCCTTCTTTATCACTCATGTTAGACAGACTTCAGTCTCTCTCCCATCACTTTTCATCATTTCCAGTATTCCCGCTTTTATGACACTATCTCTCTCCCATCCCTCTCTCGCAATCCCACCATACCATTTATGCAGTTTCTATCCAACATCCTTATCAACAACTCTCATATAGCTGTCTATCACTCCATAACTCTCTTCTTTTCCTATTGCTGTATATCACTGCCTTCATTCAGGTTCTCTCCTGTTATTCTTCTACCACTCTCTTGTTCTGTCTCTTTCCCTACACAGATGTGAGTGTACACAAACACACACACTCACACATGTTGTTACATAGCAGATACATGCACACGAATCTATGATATTAGCTCAGCTAAGCAATATATTTAATCAGAAACACCACAAAAACTTAATACATGCTTCTATGAATTTATGTCCATTTGAATTAAACAAAGGCAGTTCAATGACTGGAAAGAGTAAAACATAAAAAAATACATGTGTGTGCGTGTGTGTGTGTGTGTATGTGTGTGTGTGCTTGCATGTATGTGTATGCATGTGTTTGCATGTGTGTGCATATGTGTGTGCATGTATGTGTACATGTATGTGTGCATGTATGTGTACATGTATGTGTGTACATGTGTGTGCATGTGCCTGTGTGTGTATGTGGGTGTATGTGTGTACATGTGTGTGTGTGCAAGCGTGTGTATTTGTGTGTGTACTTGCATATATGTGTGTGCATGTGTGTGCCCATGTGTAGGTGTGTGTGTGTGTATGCATGTATGTGTGCATATGTGTGCGTGCGTGTGCATGTGTGTGTGTGTGTGTGTGTGTGTATATAAATAATTCACTTGATAGTACTGATCCCAGTACTTATCTCAATCTGGTACTTACTTTATCAATCTCTCTTTGTTGAACCACTGAGTTATGTAGCATAGACAGCAATCAGTTTTTAAGCAGTGTAAACAAAACAAGCAAACACACACACACACACACATGCACAACAGGCTTCTGCACAATTTCCATCCACCAAATTTCATTTTCAAAACATTAGTCTATCTAACTTAACCATCATTACCATCATCGCCACCACCACTAACATTATCATCACCATCATTATCATCATCATCATCATCATCATCATCATCATTTATGTCTGTCTTTCCCTGCAACAGTGTAAGATTTTCATTTCTTCTCTTTTTACACACTGGGGTATGTTTTACAATGCCTGTAGCACTAGAGACGGCTGTCCCATGTGAAATGAACTAAAGCGTCCCCTCTGCTTTGAAACAGATATTAGATACATTTATATATTCTACAACACAGCTACACCTGTAGCTGTGAGGTAAGAAGTTTGCTTCTCAACCACATGGTTCTGGGTTCAATCCCATTGCATTGCACTGTGAGCAAATGATTTCTCCTATAGCCCTGGGCTGCCCAAAACCTTGTGAGTGGATCTGGAAGCCAAAAACTGAAAGCAGCCCATCATATATATATATATGTTAATGTATATGTATGTGTGTGTGACTCTATGCATGTGTGTGTGTGTGTGTAAGATTGTTTCTTAGTCTTGATATCACATTGTCTGTAAAAGCATGTTTAGCCATGGGAAATATTACCTTACATGGAAACAGAAGAAGGTTGTTGACTGGAAGGGCATCTCTGTCTATAGTGAATTCACCTCAGCAAATTCTGTCTTATCTGTATGAGTATGGAAAAGTGGATGTCAAAACAATGATGATGAGGATGTAAGAGAACACCTCTTGATGTCAATCTGATGAAGTGCCACTCCAATATAATCAACCACAAATATGAAAATGAAACTATTTATGTGTAACGGTGCTAGAAAGAGAGTGGCACTGAAACGACTGTAACAAACGATGATGTCCTAAATTCATTTTTCATATTCTTCATTGGGTTAAACACGTATACATGTGTGTGTGTGTGTGTGTGTGTGTGTGTGTGTGGTTTAGTGATTTGGATATTCAGCTCATGATTGTCAGGTCTTGAGTTTGATTCTGTGTGGCACATTGTGTCCTTCAGCAAGATACTTTGTTTCACATTGCCCCAGTCCACTCAGCTAGCAAAATGAGTAGTACCTGTATATCAAAGGGCGAGCCTTGTCATACTCTGTGTCACACTGAATCTCCCTGAGAACTACGTTAGGGGTACACGTGTCTGTGGATTGCTCAGCCACTTGCATGCTAATTTCAAGAGCAAGCTGTTCCATTTATCGAACCAACTGGAACAGCTGTTGTTGTAATCAACAGAGTGCCAGTTTTATTCATATATTCATTCATAAGAAGGGGTGCTGAAAAGTTCCTGGCTTTGGGCAAAAGAAAATACAGGAGGATCAATTAATTATGATTTTATTCAGCATATTCCCATCTCAGATTCACACACTTATTGCAGTAGTCCTTCAGTTTTTGTAAGCCCTGTAAAAGAACTCATAAGTTTGGGCCTCCAACCAGGCCTTTTGCTATACCCCTAAAATCAGGAATCTTTCAGCACCCCCTCATGTGTGTGTGTGTGTGTGTGTGTGTGTGTGTGTGTGTGTCTGTGTCTGTGTACACACACACACACACACACACATGCATATATAGACTCTCTTTCTCTGTCTTGCACACGCACAGACACACACACATGCAGACTCTCTCTTGCACACACACACACATACATACACACAGAAACACGCAAATACACACACACCTCAAGTAGTCACTCTGACCTCTTGAAATGTAAATGTGTTAGTAGTGGAAAGGATACATGGCGCTCTAGAGAAGACGATGTCTTTGTAAAAAGAAAGTGAGATTTGTACAGAACAAGCATGCAGGTTTTATATGACAAAATAAAAATAATAAATAACAAACACATAAAACTGTCTTGCTAACAACAACAACAACAACCCTATTTTGAAATTGTACAAGACATTTTATGGCTAATGTCACCATCTATCCTCTCATATGTCTCGTGCTAGATTTTTATTCGATAAGAGCTATACAATACTTGAGAAAGGTGAACACTGAAGCTGGGAGGGAATTGGAATCAGGTTCAAAACTGAATCACAGACAAGATCAGCTCAACTAGAAAAGAGACAGAAAATTCATTTGTTTCTTCGTTCTTTTTATCTTTTGCTTGTTTCTGTCACTGGACTACAGCCATGCTGGAGCAGTGCTTTGAAGGGTTTTAGTTGAATAAATGACCCCAGTACTTATGTTTTCTTCTGTGTGTGTGTGTGTTGTTTTCTTTTTTTTTTTATTCCACTGGACCCTTTTGCTGAACTACTAAGTCACAGAGACATAAACAAACTGACACTGGTTGTCAAGTGGAGAGGAGAGGGGCAGATTACAAACACGGAGACACACAGAGAGATACACACATATATATGCATATGTACAGACATACATATATACATACACACATATATATATATATACATACATTATGTTCTGAGTTCAAATTCCGCCAAGGTCAACTTTGCTTTTCATCCTTTCGGGGTCGATAAATTAAGTACCAGTTATGCACTGGGGTCGATGTAATTGACTTAATCCTTTGTCTGTCCTTGTTTGTCCTCTCTATGTTTAGTCCCCTTGTGGTCAATAAAGAAATAAGAAACATTAGTACGCTGGACAAAATGCATAGCAGTATTTCGTTTGTCTTTACATTTTGAGTTCAAATTCCACTGAGGTCGACTTTACCTTTCATCCTTTCGGGGTCAATAAATTCAGTACCAGTTGCATACTGGGATTCATCTAATCGACTGGCTCCCTCCCATCAAGTTCAGTCTGATCTGGCAAGATTTCTACAGCTGGATGCCCTTCCTAATGCCAACCACTCCGAGAATGTAGTGGCTGCTTTTACATGCCACCGGCACGAGGGCCAGTAAGGCAGTTCTGGCAATGACATACACACACACACACATACATATGTGTGTGTGTGTCTGTGTGTGTGATGGGCTTCCACACAGTTTCCATCTACGGAATTAACTCACAAGGCATTGGTCTACCTGGGACAATAGTTGGGGTAGAAGTTTCCCAAAGGTGCTATGCAGTGGGACTGAACCTGAAAATCCTTGGGCACAAAGCAAGCTTCTTAACCACACGGCCATTCCTGAGATTAGAGATGACGGAAGGGTCTAAAACCGAAAAATAGATAAAACCAATTCTGTAGAAAAATAGAAAAAAATATAAAATATTGTTGTGTCTTTTTTTTTTTACTTCTTTCACTCATTAGACTGTGGTCATGCTGGGGCATCACTTTGAAGGGTTTTAGTAAAGCAAATAGACACTAGTACATTATTTTTTTTTAAAGCCTAGTATTTATTCTATCAAAATCTTTTGCCAAACTGCTAGGTTATGGGGATGTAAATAAACCAACACCAGTTATTGAACAGTGGTCTGGGACAAAGACAAACACATAGGCACTTACACACACACACACACACACATACACGATAGGCTCCTTCCAGTTTCAGTCTACCGAATCCACTCACAAAGCTTTGGTCGGCCAGGGCTATAATGGAAGACACTTGCCTGAGGTGCCACACAATGGGACTGATCCCGAGACCAGGTAGTTGAGAAGCAAACTTCTTACCACACAGCTATGCTTGTACCTATTTAAAAACCAAACAAACAAACAAAAAAAACTCCAAAACACAAATATGGAACATTTCATGAATCTGCGTGTCATCCTTGCACAGGAAACAAAAAAAAAACAAGAAAGAAGAGAAAACAAGAAAGAGAACTGCACTGCCATCACCTCTGCCCCAACCCTCACACACCAATATTTCTTGTAACATTTTGTCAACTACTTGACTTATTTTGGATGCAAACATTCTGTATATATTTTAAATTTCACGTGAAAGAAGAAAGCAATTTGATAATGAAACCCTATATAGGAAAAGCCAGATTAAATGTTGTGTTTGTAATTAATTATATAACTTTTTGATACTCTCTCGGCTGAAAAAGATGATGTAAGAATGTCAGCATAGCTTAATAAAAATAGAAGCCAGACCTCCTGAGAGAGAAAAGTAATTCTGATCTTTGGTTTCCATCTGAGATCACTCCTCCTCCTCCTCCTCTCTCTCTCTCTCCGCCAGCCTCACTTCACCCCACCATCATTCCACCGTCTCATCTCATCCACCCTCCACCCTGTTATTTGTGTGTGTCAGCCTCATAATTCTTTTTTAAACTGTTTTAACATCTGTATCTTCTTCTTCTTCTTCTTCTCCATACATTTAGCTTGCATAAGGCTGGTTGACTGAGTGGTGGTTCTTTGACTTACTAAGAAAGAAAAAGAGATGATGACGATGATGATGACGACGACAGTGATGATGTGGAGGAAAACGAGGAGGAGGAAGATGATTACAATGGTGATGATGATGATGATGTTGAGGATGATGGTGGAAGTGATGATGATGATGATGATAATGAGGAGGAGGAGAATGGCGATAGTGATGATGATGTTGGCAATGATGATGATGATGGTGAATACTGATGGTGAGGAGGAAGAGGAAGATGGTGATAATGATGATGATGATATGGAGGAGGAGGACGACAACAACAACTGATGATTGCAATTGTGATAATGGTAATGATGATTGTAATTGTAAACAGCATCATCGTTAACCGTTTAATGAAGTCCATTCTTTTTTTTTTATTTCCCCAAGATGGAATGTGCTAAACGAGAATACAATAAATATGTCATTACTGCATATGTTTTGGTACTTTGACATTTCATCTTTGTATGTGTGTGAGCCCCAGCCTTCTGCCACCACCTCCACCACCACCACCACCACCACCACCATAACTGAGCTAAAGAAAGGAAACCTTGAACTGATTGCCCTACCCATGATCAAAGCAGACTAATGATGATAAAACCTTGACCAGTCTGTAATAGTTCCCTTTTTCAGACAGGACTACATTATCCATTGTGCCATTACTTTTTTTATCGTTAGCAATCCGTCGCTTACGACGTCGAGGGTTCCAGTCGATCCGATCAATGGAACAGCCTGCTCATGAAATTAACGTGCAATTGGCTGAGCATTCCACACACACGTGTACCTTTAACGTAGTTCTCGGGGAGATTCAGCGTGACACAGTGTGACAAAGCTGACCCTTTGAATTACAGGCACAACAGAAACAGGAAGAAAGAGTGAGAGAAAGTTATGGTGAAAGAGTACAGCAGGGTTTGCTACCATCCCCTGCCGGAACCTCATGGAGCTTTAGGTGTTTTTGCTCAATAAACACTCACAACGCCCGGTCTGGGAATCGAAACTGCGATCCTATGACCGCGAGTCCGTTGCCCTAACCACTGGGCCATTGCACCTCCACGACTTTTCTTATATGCTTAAGATTTAAAGCAGTGGTTCCCAAACTTTTTCAGGCTCCTGCCCCTTTGACACCGAGGCCACATTCCTAGCACCCCCACCCAAACTAACCACCACAAACATAGACCTCTTTCTGAAGCAAATTCAAAGCAACTGTATTTCTCAAATAAAACTTAACCTAATGAACCCATTATTTTGTTGGTTTACATGAAGCACTCCCCAATTATTGCCCCACTTTTTACATGAATCGCTACCCCATTATCACCTCACTTTTCTTCAATGCCCCCTTAGAACTTTCCATGCAATACTACCCACTTTGGGAACAACTAGTTTAAAGCACGGATGTTTTGCTGCTATTTCTAGCAGATTGAGCAATAAGCATGAGGCTTCCTCTTTGTTTCATGCTATTTGTCAGTTGTTAAGGAGGCTACAGATAGTTGAGTGGATAGGGTAACAAAGAGCTAGCCCAAAGTCGACAGTTCATATCCTATTATCAGCACTGTATTATGTCTATGGTCAGATTATTTAATTCTTTTGATACCAATCTGCCCAAATCAACCCCTGGTTTTATGGTATAAACTTTCCGTTTTAAATTAACACCTCCCATTATAATTACTTGTTAACTTATCTTCCAAACACCAGCTTATTAGCAACAGAGTTATTTTACTAAATTCTTCACTATTTCCAAAAGTGTATTTTCCAGCATAAAAGTCAAATTTTTCAGACAAAAATTTACAGCCCCCAAAAAAAGACAGGTCAACTTATATATCAAGACAACTTTGGATTCCATAAGTTGTCTTGATTCCATAAGTTGTCTTGATTCCATAAAGATTCCATAAGAAATGCAGCAGGTTTTGGAAACATAAGATGTTCACACTAAACGTATACACTATATACTATATTAACTTGTACGCTGAAAAATACAGTATATCTTGACTAAAATACAGGTCCAAGTAGACAGTGGTGGCTTTATCTTGAATCCGAGAACTTAGTTTCTTCTCTGCTGGACACTTCCTTTATGGTGATAGCATTGATGTCTCTGTAGGCCAATTCTTGCATAGAACAGTTAATGAAGGCATTGACTGCATGGTAATGTTGGTGGAGGACAAGGTTGATTTTGTCGACCCTTTCCCTCCTGTTGTTTCATTTCTTCTTTTTCTCTTCTGGTGGCTTTGAAGTTTTTAGTTCTGATGGTGATGGAACACCACCACTGGGTACAGTCTCAGGCTTGTGATTCAAACAATTTAGGCCTTCAGTCCAGTGGCCTTCAGTGTTGCATTGAGTTCCTTATTTCTTCAAAGAGGGCAACACCGTGGTCTTTTTCCTGAGGTGAGCTCACTGAATAAGACTTGGCATGGAAGCCTTAAGTCTTCCATTCTTGTTAACGTGTCCTGTAGCAAGAAGACGGTGTTTCATGATCAGTGATTTGATATTTTGACTGTTGGCTCTTTCTAGGAATTTGTATGCTCATTTTACAACCACATGGTTTCAGGTTCAATCACACCTCATGACACCTTAGCCAAATGTCTTCTATTATTGACTTGTGCTTTATTCTAGCAACCCTGAAAGGGTGACCAGTAAAGTTAACTTTGCATCTTTCCAAGAGTGATAAAATAAAGTACCAGTCATGAACCAGGGGCTGATATAATCAACTAACAATCCCATTTCACTCAAAATTGCTTGTCTTTTGCTGAAATTAGAAATCATTTAGTTTGTTGTTGCTGCTATTGGTAGGATTTGAACTCAGAATGAAAACAGCCAAAACAAGGACTGCAATGCATTTTACCAGATACTTTAAGAATCCTGCCAATTCAGTACGTTTCTTAAGAAAAATAAAATAAAATAAAAACAAAACACTGATTTCTGTGACTGGATATGAATTCAGTAAACAAGGTTGCTAATGAGCTATTTACTCGGAAGTGTCTATTCAATGTACAAGGTAAACTTCATTACATAATAATAATAATAATAATAATAATAACAACAACAACGATGATAATAATAATAATAATAATAATAATAATAATAATAATAATAATAATAATAAATGATATCAAAACTATCCAAATATCAAAATCTG
The DNA here is from genome assembly GCF_046866305.1 of Octopus bimaculoides. Classification (NCBI taxonomy): domain Eukaryota; kingdom Metazoa; phylum Mollusca; class Cephalopoda; order Octopoda; family Octopodidae; genus Octopus; species Octopus bimaculoides. Next base: position 35,130,747 of record NC_142947.1, on the reverse strand, counting down.
GAAATATAGATAATCAGAGTGCAGGGAATTGAAACTGGAAACAATCCTGATAATAACAAGTACCCCGGGATTGATGAAAAGAAGATGCAGACAAAAATCTAACCAAAATGACAGAACTGACACGCAAACACAACATAAAGGAAATATTATTAGAAGTTTGAGGTACTCCACATATATTTTAAGGTACTGTACACATATATTATTATTATGTTAAGGCACTGTATGTATATATTATTATGTTAAGGCACTGTATGTATATATTATTGTTATGTAAGGCAGTGCCAATAGAAGAGAAAACAAACAGAGAGACATGCACCCAATGCACTTCAGAGTTGCATGAGGTGTGGCTGCAGGGAAAGCATCCAGTCAAAAGATTAGGGGAGTAGGGAGAGGAACAGGAAGTGGAGGAGGTGGGGGAAGAACAGAAGAGGGGGAGAAACAGGAGAAAGAGGAGGAAAGGAGGAGGCAGAAAAGGAGAAGAAAAGGAGAAGTAAGAGGAAGGGGAGGAGGAAGAAAAGGTGGATAAGAAAAGAAGTAGGAGGAGGAGGAGGAAAAGAAGAAGAAGAAGAAGAAAAAGACGACGACAACGACGATGACAACGACGACGACAACAGCAACAACTAAATGATTTCTAATTTCAGCAAAAGACCAGCAGCTTTGAGTGAAGTAGGGTGGTTAGCTGATTATATCAGCCCCTGGTTCATGACTGGTACTTACTTTATTTTATCACTCTTGGAAAGAAGCAAAGTAAAATAAACCTCAGAAGGATTTGAACTCAGAATGTAAAGAGCTGCAATAAATACCACAATGCTCTAACAATTTCACTAAACCACCATCACTTATATAACAACAACAACAACATTGTTGTCAACTATGTGCACAGAGCCTGAAACATTGTTGGAGGGAGTCCCTTGATTATTTTGACCCCAGTGCTTGGCTGGTACTTATTTTTTTATCAACCTGAGAAAGATAATTCTCTTTACTATAGGCAGAAGGCCTGAAACTTTGGTAGAGTGGGGGATATTTAATTAAATCAATTCTAATGATCAGCTGGTGCTTATTTGATTAACTCCAAAAGAGTGAAAGACAAAGTCAGCCTCAGCAGGATTTGAGCCAAGAATGTAATGAGTTCTTAGTTAAGAACTTAGCATTTTGTCTGCCACACTAACAATTCTGTCTGCTCACCACCTTAACTATCATAATCCTTTCTACTACAGGAACAAGGCTTGAAATTTTTGGGGAGGGGACTAATCAATTACATTGACCCTAGTGTTTCATTGGTACTTCATTTATCAACCCTGAAAGAATAAAAGGCAAATTGGCAGAATTTGAACTCAGAATGTAAAGATGGACAGAATACCACAAAGTATTTTGCCTGGTATGCTAACATTTCTGCCAACTAGTCACCTTCTTAACAATAATAATAATCCTATCTATTATTGGCACAAGGCCTGAAATTTAAGGGGAGGGGACTAGTCGATTATATCAACCCCAGTGTCTCACTGGTACTTAATTTATCAACCATGAAAGGATGAAAGGCAAAGCCAACTTCAGCGGAATTTGAACTCAGAATATAAAGACGGACGAAATACTGCTAAGCATTTTGCCCAGTGTGCTAATGCTTCTGCCAGCTCATCACCTTCTTAACAATAATAATGATGCCTGTTATGATGGGTAAAAGGCCACACATTTGAAAGTAATCAACTAAAATTAACCCTAATATATAACATAGAAAACCCATTAGGATTTGCATTAAGAACATAGAAGACAGAAAGTGAAAATAATGTTATTTAGAGTGATGCTCTATAATTTCTGTAACTCTACCACTTTAGTGTTAATACTTATATCAAAACATCAAACCATAGTGACATTTTGTAGGTAATTTCTGTGGTTATGAAGCTTGCTTTGCAAAAATGTGGTTTTGGATCCAGACCCTCTTCATGGTACCTTGGGTGAGAGTCTTCTACTATAGTGTCAGGTCAACCAGTGCCTTCTGAGTGAATTGAGCAGATGGAAGCTGTGTGGAGGTCTGTCATATTCCCCAAGACTATATATGTAAAAGGTGTATTCTACTGTACATCTTTTGAAAGGTTTTAACTGAGGAAGATGCTATGTAAGAGATGAATTGCTTTTTATCTCCTGCAAAATGATCTGAAATGTGTGTATTCTTGCATTCAAAATATTAATATTTGGTTTGACTTTTATTATTATGTGTTTCATGATTTTAAGCCATTACAAGGAAGTCAGTCCTTACTTTGGTTACATAGATACTCTAACAAGGATTTGGAGTGTTCTGTTCTATTGGACCCTGAGTCCAAAAATACTGGTAAAGTGCCTCACTTCTAAGGATAACATGAAATATATATTATATATATATAGATGTAAAGCATTTCAAGCTCAGAGAATTGAATAATCTATCTTGAAATGAGCACTTCGTAGACAGGACTTAACTACAATCCCAGACACTTTTCTGCTTTAAGATATTTGTAAGATATGCAGTAGAGTTTGGTTGTCAAGAGCAGGACTTGCTAGTCATATAAGATCTCATGACAGTATTTATTAATTGAAGAGATGGCCTTCTTCTGTAAAGAAGTGACAATCATCATATATACATACTATAAATATATATACTGTAAATCCTTGAGTATAGTCTGCCCTTGAGTATAATACGCAGGGGATTTTTAGGGGGCTGTACCTCTGTAAAACCTAAACCTTGTGTATAATATGCACCCCTTTTCTAACTTGAGTCAAGAAGGTCGATATAACGTCCTTGGTTTGTAAACGTATATACAGTAACGTCCTTGGTTTGTAAACGTATATACAGTAACGTCCTTTATTATTATTGGATATATAACATAATACAAACATGTAGCTTTTTGTGCACTTTGTTTGCAGAAAATAAAGAAATAACAGTAATAACGTCAGTGAAAAATATTAATTAAATTGCCTTTACATATTTATCACTTAGAAAATTTTGCTTAGAAAATATTTTTCATTTTTAACTTCGTATATAGTACGCACTAGAAATTTTGACCTTTAAATTTGGGGAAAAATGTGCGGATTATACTTGAGGATTTACAGTATGTATATATATATATATATATATATATATATATATATATATATATATATACACATACACACATATATAAATACATAACAACCATATGTGTATATATAAGCAAACTTACATTTGTTTTGTATTAGAAGTGTCAAAGGTGAAATTTTTGAATGCAGCATTGCTGTTAAAACAGCAGAAATAATGGATAATATTACCCGTATATGGATGTATGCATATTTTTGTGTTTGTGCTTGACTCCACTACCACTTGACAACTGGTGTTGGTTTGTTTACATCCAAGTGACTTAGCAGTCCAGCAAAAGAGACTTATAGAATAAGTACCAGACTTAAAAATATGTACAGGAGTGGATTTGTTCAACGAAAACCCTTCAAGGCTGTGACCCAGTATGGACCTCACCTAGAGGAGCTAAAATTCATTTAAGGATGTACTGGTCAGTCTTGATGAAGCAGGCTCAAGACCAAAGACATTCTGGTCATGACTGTCCTCCTTTTATTTACATCTTGAATGAAGATTTTGGTCCAATGTGTCCTTTTTGTTTTAAGACAGTAAAGTGTGGTTTGAGGGAAGTTTGGTTGCTATATCTAGCAAGTCAAGTGATCACAGAGAGGCTCCATAGTTAACCCAGTACAGAAAAAAAAAATGTTTCTTAGTTTGGTGTGCAAAGCAGTGTATTACAGTGTATAGAGTCAACAAGAATTTAATGTAAAGGGACATTAAAAGGGGACAGCATGGTGTTGTACTGACACATTAAACTCCTTAACATGGAAGGTAATATATCATCTGACAGAAGGAGGAATAATTTCTTTCACACGGCTGTTTTCAAACAAGAAAACAAAATAAAATAAAGATAAAATAAAAATAAAAAGGATAAAATAATAGTAATAAAAAAATTAAAAAAAAAAAAAACCCTGACTATAAAACTGACAAATTTCAATGGGAAATTCAAAAGTCTGCAAATCTTACTTGATAATTCAATTTTGTCAGTGGTAACTTGTGGAAAACCAAAGCCATGTTTAAGAACTTAGATTCTGTTATTAATTAGGCAATATACTTCATGGTAAATCTCTTTCTTCCTATCTTTTCATCAAAAAAAGAAAAATAGGCTCTTTTATGACATGCTATGATATTATTACAGCTTTCATAAAACAACTTCAAAATTGGTTTCCTTTGACCTCCCTCCTCCCCTCCCCCCGTCTCTTCCATCCACCTCACCATTTCCACCTTAAACTGACATGACAAATTAATAAATAATTATAATATATAGTCTCTAATCTAACAGTCTCCATCATCATCATCATCATCATTAAGGTGGTGAGCTGGCAGAATTGTTAGTGCTGCTGGACAAAATACTTAGCAGCATTTTGCCTGTCACTATGTTCTGAGTTCAAATTCCACTAAGGTTGACTTTACCATTCATCCTTTCAGGGTCGATAAAATAGGTACCAGTCGAACACTGGAATCGATGTAATCGACTCAACCCCTCCCCCAAAATTGCTGCCCTTGTGGCCAAATTTAAAACTATTATTATTATTATTATTATTATTATTTACAAAGAATAAGTCCTGGGGTCAATTTGCTTGACTAAAAGCGGTACTCCAGCATGGCCGCAATCAAATGACTTAAACAAGTAAAAGAATAAAAGAGTAAAATAACAAGAAAAACTGATGACTGTGAAATCATTAAAGATGATGACATCAGAAAGAGAGACGTTTCAAAAACTTGACTTGCATTTTTAATGTAGATGTAACATATAGGCATGGTTGTGTGGATAAGAAGCTCTCTTTACAAACATGTAGTTTTGGGTTCAGTCCGACAGCATGGCATCTTGGGCAAATGTTTTCAACTATAGTCCCAAGCCAATCAACATCTTGTGAATGGATTTGTTAGACAGAAACTGTGTAGAAGCCCATTACATATATATATTTAAGGCAGCGAGCTGGCAGAAATGTTAGCGCACCGGGCAAAATGCTTAGCGGTATTTCGTCTAATGGCTGATAGAATACATATCAGATTTATAAGTAAGTACTGGGATTGATTTGTCTGGCTAAACCTTTGAAGGCAGTGCCCCAGTATGGCTGCAGCCCAATGATTGGTGGTGGTGGTAGTGGTGGTAGTGAAGTGCATGAACATAAAAAATATATATAGATATGTGTGTGTCTTTGTATTTATGCTTCCATCCACCATCACCACCACCATATCTATCTATCTATCTATCTATCAGTATCTATACATATATATATATATATATATATATATATATATATACACACACACACACACATATATATATATACATATATACTCAACAAAGGGAGGTACATGGCTTAGTGGTTAGGATGTTGGACTCATGATCATAAGATTGTGGTTTCGATTCTTGGACTGGGCACCATGTTGTGTTCTTGAGCAAAACACTTCATTTCACATTGCTCCAGTCCACTCAGCTGGCAAAAATGAGTAATTCTGCAATGGACTGGCAGCCCATCCAGGTGGGGAATATATATGTCATGGCAACCAGGAAACTGGCCCTACAAATTTGTATAACTCAAGAAGGATCTTCATCTTCCATTTATACTTTAAGCTTCCACACAGTTTCCATCAACTAAATTCACTCACAAGGCACATGTCAGCCCAAGGCTATAGAAGACAACATTTGTCTAAGGTGCTACGCAGTAGGACTGAACCTGATATTATGTGTCTACAAAGCGAACCCCTTAACCATAAATCTAAGACTGCACCAATAGAATGTTTATAATCCTGCAATTACGTTGTTTTTACATGACTAAAATGGTTCTCCTATGATGTAATCACTACAGTTTCAGATTGAGTCACTTGTTCGACAAATACAGCTCCAGAAGCAATAATGTTTATTTCTTCAGAGAATTGAGAGTCAGCAGGGTTGGAGCACCTGACAAAAATGCCATGCAACATATAATCTTTCGTATGTCTACAATCTTGATTCGAGGCCTACAAATATTGGCAGCTTGCCTATTGAAAGGATTAAAAAAAAAATTTTTTTAATCAAACAGAGTAGTGGAGACATGAAAAAAAAAAAAAAGAAACACCTGAACTAGAAAAAGGTAAAATAGATTGTTTATAAAGAAATACCTCTGAGGTAATATATTTTCACATGCTTGTGTTTTTTTTTTTCTGTTTTAAGTAATTTAAGAAATATAAATTAGATTAACTAAACGAAACCAAATGCAATATACCTGCAGTTAAAAACATCTAATTAAGGTAGTAGAATGAAGAATTAGTGGAAATGTTGGTGCTAATTTTACTAAATCTCTAGTTTAGATTAATTTTCTCATATGACTAAACTGTACTAAGTTTCATCAAGGCAAAAGAAAAAAAACAAAAAAAAAAACAGGGAATTAAAAAATTTTTTTAATTTAAAAAATTTACTTTTATCTTTTTGGCAAATAATTCTAACTGCCACCACCAAGAGAAAATATATATTTATACATATACTATTCACATATGTATACACATATACAATATGAATATATATATATATATATATATATATATATATATATATATATATATATATATATACCCACACATATATGTATATATCTATATATATCTGTATACATATATATACATATGCATATATATGTGTGTATGTGTGTATATATGTATATATATATAGATATGTATATGTATATATGTGTGTATATATCTCTATATATACATATGTATATATATATATATATGTGTGTACATATATATACATATGTATATGTTCATATGTGTGTATATATATATATATATATATATATATACACACACATATAGACATACATATATATATACACACACACACACACCATTACACATTTATGTGTGTGTGTGTGTATATATATATATATATACATATGGTGGTTGTCTACTCCTTACACAGAGTTTGACCACCTCTTGCACCTACACCTTAGCCCTTTCATGGCGTCTGATGTGGCTTTTTAAACCAGACAGTGTTTTGAAAGAACACCCACACAAATTGCACCTCTGATTTGCACTACCAATACCTGCAAGTAAGTTCTGCTCATTGTGGATCCTAACATGTCTTTTAAGACCCCCATTGGATTTGCAAACCCTCTGGCACACACCACATTCAAACGTGTGCACAGACATATAATCAGAATAGCTGGGTGAGATTTGTTTTCCATATATACATATACACACATACATCGGTTGGCTTTTAGGCTAGTATATAGCCTTTAAGCACTGATCCCGAATGGGAAGATCTCTGACTTGTTTTGGAGAATTTGTTGCGGTTGCTTCCTCCAGAGTCATATCCCAATGATGATCAAATTCGTTCCAAAAAAATCATGTAAAAAAAAAATCGCCAAAAACAATTGCAGTAATGAAAACATAGGAATCCAAAACTTCTGGTTTGCAGGTCTGGATTCAGCTTGGAATGATTTTAATTCCCTGTTTTATTCCAATGACTTCCACCAAACCAGCTGGTGTGCATAAAGTAGGGTCTTCATCCGTATCCTTTGCCATAGCCACAACTGATGTACTACCTACCTCATCTTTGCACTTCCAACAATGACCAACACCCTTTAATTTTGTTGATGCATGGTTGTTATTGAAGGTACCTTGCAATAAAGTTCTTTCTCCATGATGGTGAATTTTGAAACACCCTTTTCTCAAGTATCAAGTTGTCAAAAATGCTTTATTTATAACAGTATTAACTTATGGAATAATATTTTGCCACGAGAGCTAAAAAACATTTTTTCGCTGTCAAATTTCAGAAAACCATTAAAAAACTCACCTTCTGCTGAACCAAACTCATTTATAAACTGTGTTTTATAGATCGACGGTATTTATAACTTATGTTATAAATTTTATATTTCCAGACTTAAAGAGATTTACTTTTTATATATATATGTTTTTGACTGCCTTGCTTGCATGCAAAGGTTGTTTCTTCTGGAAGATTGGAAAGGCTTTGAAATGAAAGGTTGTAAAATAGCAGGTAAATGTTTTAGTTTGGTTAAGAAAATTGGTTGCAAAAATCAGTTCAACAAAACTGAAATGAACAAGACTGACAGAGAGAATGTGTGTGTGTGTGACATAAAAAGTGACATAAAAAAAATCGCCATAAACAATCACAGTAATGAAAACTTGGTAATCCAAAATTTCAGAATTGTGGGTCTGGATTCAGCCTGGAATATTTTAAATTTATTCACAAAGTCAGCCTGATTCCAAAATGGCATATGTTGGGCTATGCCCTCTAGGAGTAAAGTTGAAAAAGTGTGACACACTGACACACTGACATTCACTTTTATTATATTATATTGTTATATCATATTAAGTTGGTGAGCTGGCAGAATTGTTAGCACGCCAGGCGAAATGCTTAGTGGTATTTCGCCTGCCGTTAGGTTTTGAGTTTGAATTCCGCTAAGATCGACTTTGCCTTTCATCCTTTCGGGCTCAATAAAATTAGTACCAGTTATGTACTGGGGTTGATGTAATCGACTTAATCCCTTTCCCCAAAATTTGAGGCTTTGTGCTTCCAGTAGAAAGGATTTATTTGAGTTGAAAAAGTGTGACACACTGACATTCACATTTATTATATCAGATATGTTTAATTTGGGGAAACTTTATTTCAATTAAAATGCATTTTATTTATGTGTGTTGTGTGTGTATGTGTGTGTGTGTATTAAAGAAAGCAAAAAATAAAACAAAAGTGATAGTGTTCAGTATGTTGGTGACAGGAATTTCTATCAAAGAGACATGGTTAAAGAAAGTTGTACATCATCCCCCTCTTTCTCTCACACACCCACTGTTTCTCTGTCTTTTATCATTACTCCCACTGCCACCATCAACACTACTTTCAATAAAACATCACCAACTCTCCCTAAATTTCTTTGTTCCTCTTTCGCTCCCTCTCTTTTTCTTTCTCTTTCTCTCTGTCTGTCTTTGCCACTGCCTACACCATCTCTATTCCTGCTATTACTCACACCCCATCATGAGGAATAGTAGGAGTATCAGTGAATAGTGATGGAGGGGGGGTCTAAGTGTGACACACTGACACACAGAAATTAGTTTTCGCATTTATTATAGAAGATATACACACACACACACACACACACACACATATATACATACACACACACACACACACATATATACATACACACACACACACACACACACACTCATAGGCAGCGAGCTGGCAGAAACGTTAGCACGCTGGGCGAAATGCTTAGCGGTATTTCGTCTGCCGCTATGTTCTGAGTTCAAATTCTGCCGAGGTCGACTTTGCCTTTCATCCTTTCGGGGTCGATTAAATAAGTACCAGTTACGCACTGGTGTCGGTATAATCGACTTAATCCGTTTGTCTGTCCTTGTTTGTCCCCTCTGTGTGTAGCCCCGTGTGGGTAGTAAAGAAATAACTCATATATATATATGTACACACACACACACACACACACACACACACACACACACACATTCTCTCTGTCAGTCTTGTTCATTTCAGTTTTGTTGAACTGATTTTTGCAACCAATTTTCTTAACCAAACTAAAACATTTACCTGCTATTTTACAACCTTTCATTTCAAAGCCTTTCCAATCTTTCAGAAGAAACAACCTTTGCATACAAGCAAGGCAGTCAAAAACATATATATATAAAAAGTAAATCTCTTTAAGTCTGGAAATATAAAATTTATAACATAAGTTATAAATACCGTCAATCTATAAAACACAGTTTATAAATGTGTTTGGTTCAGCAGAAGGTGTGTTTTTTAATGGTTTTCTGAAATTTGACAGCGAAAAAATGTTTTTTAGCTCTCGTGGTAAAATATTATTCCATAAGTTAATACTGTTATAAATAAAGCATTTTTGACAACTTGATACTTGAGAAAAGGGCGTTTCAAAATTCACCATCATGGAGAAAGAACTTTATTGCAAGGTACCTTCAATAACAACCATGCATCAACAGAATTAAAGGGTGTTGGTCATTGTTGGAAGTGCAAAGATGAGGTAGGTAGTACATCAGTTGTGGCTATGGCAAAGGATACGGATGAAGACCCCACTTTATGCACACCAGCTGGTTTGGTGGAAGTCATTGGAATAAAACAGGGAAACCTATTTGCTTCTATGGATAGTTGTGTTTCTTGTTTATTCCTAATCACATCGATCTGGTAATCATTTACTATAATAGTAACCTTAGAAATATTAAATTATTGGACCAATGACAGCATTTCCATGTGGTTGCATGACCTATTAGAAATAATAGCTGTCCTAAAACAAAGAAAAAGACTCACTGGATAATGTGATCCAAGATACTCATAAAAGGATGGAATGGTCATAATTGGAATGCCTTTAATCATAGGTTTATTTGATCAGGATTGACCTGAGGTCAATAACATAAATATTAATAACAATCGTAGCCAGTACCGCCTGACTGGCCCTCGTGCCGGTGGCACGTAAAAGCACCCACTACACTCTCGGAGTGGTTGGCATTAGGAAGGGCATCCAGCTGTAGAAACTCTGCCAAATCAGATTGGAGCCTGGTGTTGCCTCCTGGTCCACCAGTCCTCGGTCAAATCGTCCAACCCATGCTAGCATGGAAAGCGGACGTTAAATGACGATGATGAAATATTAGTAATAAATTTTGGCACAGGTCCAGCAATTTTGAGAAAGGGATTAAGTTGATTACATCAGCCCCAGTATTCAACTGTTACTTATTTTATCGACCCCAAAAGGAAGAAAAGTAAAGTCAACCTTGGTGGAATTTGAACCCAGAATGGAAAGACAGACAAAATACCATTAAGCATTTTACTCAGCATGCTAACAATTTTGCCAGCTCACTAACTTAGATATTGAAACAGCAGATGTTTCATTAATCTAGTTCAGATCAAACTATTAATTAGTTACATCAAAATTTTAAAATTGGATTATTGATGAATAAAATGCCTCATGGTGTTCAGTTGGATAAGGTCTGTCTCCTGATAAGCATTAAACTGAGACAAATTTTATGGATCTACTGCAGGCATTTTTGATCTCCGTCTGTTATGCCACCAAAGTACCAGCCATTTGCCTCAGCATGCTGTCCTTAATATCATCAAACATAGTGGGACATGTTGTCACTTGCCAGGAACATTTAAGTTTGCATGAGGAATAAAAGAAAGAACAGGCAGTTATGCACAATGTTTTACCCTTCAAATTACTCTGCCCACCCAGAAGCAGTTGTGGAGTCCAATTTTATATAAAAACAAAAACTAGACCAGAATGAATATAAATGTTCTGTAATAGTTCCAACCTTATAAACAAAAATGGTAGAGGAACTTTCATCTCAAAAGGACAAAAGGCAACGTTGGCCTCAGCAGGATTTCAACTCAGATCATAGGGAGTCAAAAACGAACACCACAAGGCACTGTGTTTGATGCTCTGCTGAGCCATTCAATTTACTGCTTTATTTCTAAAATATAAGATATAATTTTTATGGAACATTAGACATGGGTGTGGCCATGTGGTAAAAAGTTTGCTTCCCAACCACATGGCTCAGAGTTCAGTCCCATTGCATGGTACCTGCATCTTGGCAAGTGTTTCTACTATAGACCAAAGCCTTGTGAGTGGATTTGGCACATGGAAAATGAAAGTAACCTGTCATATATATATATGTGTGTGTATGTACATATATATATTCACACACACACACACACACATATACACATACATAAATGTGGCCATTCATCATGTTGAACCATTAATCCCTACACATTTTCTTTCTCTCTTCATTTTTTTTTCATTCTCTTTCCATATTTTCCTCTCAATCCTTTCCACCAAAGAGCAGAGGCTCAAAACATCAAAGACTTTTCCATTCTTCCCAAGTGTCAAACTAATACATCTGCATGTTCCTTCACTTGTTTTCCTCTTTTGATTTCTGTAAATTCAAACTATATATATATATATATATATATGTATGTATGTATGTATGTATGTATGTATGTATGTGTGTATGTGTTGTATGTGTGTGTGTGCATGCGTGTGTATGTGTGAATGAGTGTTTGTGCCTCCTTGTCTTGACATCACGTGGTGATTGTGAAATGATTATCACAGTCATACAGGCAATGTCATTCATTTCCAGTATTCTGTGAGAACATATGTCTGGCCATAGAGAAATATTACCTTGCTTGGAAACAGGTAAGAGTTGACAACAGGAAGGGCATCCCATTGTAAAAAAATCTGCCGCAATAAATTCCATCTAACCCATACAAGCATAGAAAAGTGGACATTAAAATGGTGATGATGAGGAGGAGGAGGAGAGCAACAACAATAATGATGATGATATGTCTGTAGAGTTAAGATGCTGGCCTACACATCACGTTGTCATGCAAAATTTTACTGTAACAAGAAATTGAATTTTGCTCTTGAGCAATGCCACATAACTGTTTGTTAACACATAATGCCACCCAAATTCACACCCTGCCATTTTATTATTGTTTAATCAGTTACTGTAGGAAGAATACCACGCTTAAAGACAATTGATCCATGATGAGACGGGGAGCTGAACCAGCTAGAAATAATAGTCAAATTCCAACAAACATACCATACAGTCTTAGTAAGAGGAAAGATACATTAGTCATTATAGTGCTTGATACACAAAAAGACAGGATGGTCACATATGGAATGTCTGATCACATTTCTGCTCAACCAAGGCTGATTTCGGTCTAAACGACAACTACAACAGCAGTGTATCAACAAAAGATCTTTGAATCAATGACACAGCCTATTGTAATTCTTTAATCTGCTGCAAATAACAGCCAAATCTCCCTCAAATCACAGACTGTGGTCTTAAAAGGGATAAAACACCTTGGATAAGACATCTTAGATGCACTATCTAAAAAAAAAAAGACAGGATGGTCATGGCGAGAATGCCCTTCATCATGATCATGAGCATGCATAATCAGAACCAACTTCAAAGCTAATTGACAACCACAGACGATTCATAGAATATGCAAATAGAAATGTACATTAAAGATAAATGAGTCATCCACTATCTTTGGCCGAACAAAGATGGAAAACTGGGAATGTAAATCACTAATATATATATATATATATATATATATATATATATATATATGGGAGAATATACAAAAAATAACAACAGACGAGGACAGGTGGTGTAAATAACAAAAGTATATATTAGTATGACGCTCGGGAATACGGAAAGTCTTTGACGTTTCGAGCTACGCTCTTCAACAGAAAGAATACGGAGACAAGGAGAAAAACACGGAGAAAAAAAATTGAATAGTGTTCAGTCAACGGTCAATCATAATAATGGCCGATCATAACAATGGCTGACCGGAAGTTAGAAATTCTTATTTCAGGAGAGCTAAGAAAGGGGGAGATAACAAACGGTGATCGGGAACGAGGGGCTGTGTGTGGGAGGTAGACTGCTGGTGATCTTGACGTATGTAGTGTGAAAATGGGGGAAGGGAGAAAGGGAGAAAGTAGTTGGTCAGTTGTAGTGTGTGCGTGGTGTGATGCGAGGGTATTGGTGTGGTGTGCGTGGTGTGATGCGAGGGTATTGGTGTGGTGTGCGTGGTGTGATGCGAGGGTATTGGTGTGGTGTGATGTGAGGGTGTTGGGAGGTGGGGAAGGCATGGGTGGAGTGTGGGGTAGAGGTAGGGGTCTGTGGGTAGGGTGGGGTATGTGGGTAGGGGTGGGTGGTGGGTGTAAGGAATTGGATGGGGTGGAGTGGGAAGGTAGAGTAGGAGTGTGTTGGGGTGTGGTGGGATGAGCTTATGAGGGGGTGTTGACAAGGAGGGAGAAGGGGAAGGTGGATGTAAGAGAGGGGGAAGATGGGTATGGGAGGGGAGAGGAAGAGAGGAGAGAGGGTGGGTATAAGAGAGGGAAGGGGGATGGGGAGAGGGGGAAGATATGCATACCCCCCCCACATATATATATATATATATATCTCAGCCGTTGCCTCAACAAGACTGCACGACTCAATTCTTGAGCCACGGTGGAAAAGTTCCTGGCCAAGTGTGTGCGTGTGGCCCTCGCACAGCCACAAAAACCTCAAACAATTTACTCAGTGACTAGCTTCATCTTTCTATATATATGTGTGTGTGTGTGCATGTGTATATGTATATATATATATATATATATATATATATATATATATATATATATATATATACACATATGTATGTGTATATATATATATATATATATATATATATATATGCATACATATACATATACATACACACATATTTATATGTGCATATGTGTGTGTGTGTGTATATATATATATATATATATATATATATATATATATATATATATATATATATGCATGCATATATATGTGTGTGTGTTTGTGCATAAATATATGGTGTGGTGGTGGCTGTCTGCTCCTTGCAGAACTTGACCTCATCCTGTACCTATATCTGTTCTTTCCAAGTGTGAGATCTTAAACGACTTTTGAGCCCTGAAAGACGTTTGAAGATCCGATCACATATATTGTAGAACTGTGTCATTTTTGCACTGGATCCATTTTCTGCTTATATATTTCCAATGTTCAAGTGCTTCTTCAATCTTCCACAAGAATATATATATATCTATATATATAAAAATGAGAATGTGTGTCTGTCTGTCTGTCTGTCTGTGTGAATCCCTAAAACTCGAGAACTACGCAACCAA
>NC_142947.1:35103499-35113499 GCF_046866305.1 Octopus bimaculoides | reverse complement strand
TTGTAGCATGGAAGGTGTTTATAAGCTATTTAAGAAACACACAAAAACCGTTAGATTCACTTCAACATTTAAATTTAATTTCCCAAAATATTTTCGTCGCTTTGAGACTGCGACCTGCTCACTGACAAAATTCCAATGCACCACGGAATTTTGTCAGAGCGACAAGAATATTTTAGCAAATTAAATTTAAATGTTGAAGTGAATCTAACGGTTTTTGTGTGTTTCTTAAATGGCCTATAAAGACCTTCCACGCTGCAATTGTTTATATATATATATATGTATATACATATATAATAAATGTGAGTGTACTTGTTTTTTTACTTGTTTCAGCCAGTTGACTACAGCCATGCTAGAGCACCGCCTTTAGTTGAGCAAATCGACTCCAGGGCTTATTCTTTGTAAGCCTAGCATTTATTCTATCGGTCTCTTTTTGCCGAACCTCTAAGTTACGGGGACATAAACACACCAGCATCAGATGTCAAGCGATGTTGGGGAGACACACACATACGACAGGCTTCTTTCAGTTTCCATCTACCAAATTCACTCACAAGGCTTTGGTCAGCCCAAGGTTATAGTAGAAGACAATTGCCCAAGGTGCCAAGCAGTGGGACTGAAACCAGGACCATGTGGTTGGTAAGCAAGCTACTTACCACATAGCCACTCCTGTGCCTATATATATATATATATATATATATATATATATATATATATATATATATATATATATATATATATATATATATATATATAATAAATGTGAGTTTGGAGAGATATATTATCCAGACCAATACTGTACTGGCTCTCGGTTAAGTTCCAGTTAATGGCTGAGCACTTTGATCAGTATTAATGTCTGTGACTACTATTTGTTGCTAGTAACTTCATGAATTCTTCTGATGGATAATTCCATGTACGCTTCACTGGACACCAAAAAGTGTCTGGAGTATATATTCTTATTAATAATAAAGAGTATGGAGACTCATTCATCCAGAAAATTTATTCTATAATTTTATATAGCATATTAAAACGAACTACATGTTTCCAATGCCTCGACTATTATATATATATATATATATATATATATATATATATATATATGTATATATAGTAGCTGATGCAGCAGAAACACATGTAGGTCATTACAATACGCTGTATAAAATTTTAAAATAAATTTATATATACAGTACTGTGCAAAAGTGCTAATTACCAACTTATAAGTGGATGTTTCGCATTGCATTTTTTACAGACAAAACATTGGCCCTGTTGGAATCATTTCCATACCTAATCATTATATTTTGTAGTAGGGGTTCTGAATGAGAGGGGAAGATATGAGACAACCACCAAAAATGGCTGTACAAAAGTTTGTGGCCACCTCACATAAACCAATCAAGATACAGTTTTAAGAAAGAAAAATGCCTATAATGAAAATTTATTACATAATGTTCATTTCAAGAAGTTCTTGTACATTGTTAATATTTCGTATGGCTTCCCTTAGCTTGAATAATTGCTTCAATGTACCTGGGAAGAGATGCATACAAATCCTACACCATCTTTACAGGTATGAGATGCCATTTTCTGTGGCTGGGCTCCCACAACTCTTCAAGATTGTGTGGGTTCTTCTGATGAATTCTTCTCTTTAGTTCTGTCCATATTTGCTCGATGATATTTAAGTCAGGGCTCTGAGCTGGCCAGATTTTCAATATGGTAACACCTTCATCAGACAGATTCTGTTGTGCTGTATGCAATCTATGGCATGGAGCTCCATCATGCAGGAAAATCTCAGTTTCATCCAAGTCTCATATCAAACTGTCCTTCAGCAACTAGATATATTTGACACTATTCAAGTTAGTGTCAATTTTAACCAACTTTCTATTACCATCACTTTTTATGTATCCCCAAAACATCAAACTTTTACCCCCAAACTTCACTGTTTCCATCATGTAACTTGGGTTGCTTCACTTTCTAATAAGCAAGAATTTGTCAGAAGACCTCCAGGAAAGCGAAATGAAATTGACTTTCTTGTCTGTAAAATACCAACCGTATTCGACACCTCCAAAGTTTCAATAGCCACTAAACCTTTATTTTTTTTCTCTCCCTGTTTCTTTCTGTGTTCCTTTCTGTTGAAAAGCATAGGCTTGAAACATAAAAGACTTTCTCACTTCCCGAGCATAAAACTGATACATCTGTTAGTTGTTTACACACCCGTCTTCGTCTTTTGTTTTGTTTGTTTTTATTTTGTAAATTCCAACAATATATATATACATATACACACACATATACGTATGTATGCATATATATATATGTGTATGTATATATATATATATATATATATATATATATATATATATATATATATATATATAAATCTAGTGGATCAAAATTTGGTAAAAGTAGAATTAATTTAATCAGTTAAAGAAATCTAATTTGATGTCAGCAGTATTTGGTTTCAAATTGAAAAACAATTTTGATTAATATGCTGAACACTACTAACACAAAAAGTTTCATCAATCTGAAATCAATCAAATAAACACCATTCCAACAAATTTTTTTTTTTTTTCATTTCTAAAGCCAGGTTAAATCTCTTTTAGAAACTACTTGATAAGCACTGAATAATCCATAAGAATTTAGGAACAAAACCAAGAAAATAAACCTGATTAAAAAGCTTGCTTTTCAACCGTATAGTTTTGTGTTCAATCCCACTGCATGGCACTTTTGGCAAGAGTTTTCTTCTATAGCCCTAGAACAGGGGTCACCAACTTTTTTTCAAGGTGGGCCAGATAACAGAGAATGACAAGCACGGGCTGCATAACCATTTTGTTCAATACATTACAGTGAATTACACAAAAAATAAAGACAACCAAAATATTTATTTACCAAAAAGTTATCAAAGAAGGCGATGTAAGCAATAAGATAGCTGAATCACACCCAGTACACACGTATCTGGATCTCACAAACTAAGCAGCAAAAAGGGTTAATGAGATTTGTGAAACTGGTGTTTAGCTTTTGAAGATATCATCAATATTTGCTTTGGAATTGCTGCATCCAACCAAGAGAATTGCTTTCAAATGTTCATCAGTCCACCTCGTCCGATGTGCTGACTTCACATACTTCATTTTTGAAAATGTTTGCTCACAGACATAAGTTGTCCCAAACCAGAAGCAAATGAACTCTCATTGCAGGTACTCACACAAAAGGTATAGTGCAGTGGCAGGCCAGATGAACTGACTTCGTGGGTCGGATATGGCCTGCAGGCCATAGTTTGGTGATGACCCCTGCTCTTGGGTGACCAAAGTCTTGTGAGTGAATTTGGTAGATGGAAACTGTGTGGCAGTCTGTCATATATATATATATATATATATATATATATATATATATATGTATATAGGTAAAGCAAATTTTAGAGGTAATACTTGATAATTGTAAGCACCTGTATATGCCAGATAGTGGCCGAGGTGAAAGAATAAATTAATTTTACGTTTTTAATATATATATATATATATATATATATATATATATATATATATATATATATATATATATATATATATATATACACATGTATACATACATGCATACATATATATATATATATATATATATATATATATATATATATATATATATATATATATATATATAAGTCATAAGTGACAGAGAAATACTTTGATGAAATTTTACTTAACAATGAGAGAATTCTAATATCACAATAAATTGTTTCGTAACTTAAAAACAAGTAGATAATTTATATTGTATTTAATAATAAATAAATTACTTACATGTCTGCATTAATGCAAAATACAAAGAACTTTTCAAAATAATTCAGAATTTAAGCTATGTCCACAGGTGAAAGAAAGTCTTTTTTAAATACTAAATTCTTGACATTACATTATAGGAATGTAAGGTCAAAATCTTAAAAGATTATGGAAGACAATAATAATAAAATTGATATAAATTAACGAAGGATCTTTTAATGTATATATCATCATCTTTTAATGTTCATTTTCCCTGCTGGCATGAGTTGGAGGGTTTGACAGGAGCTGGCATGCTGGAGAGCTGCACCAGGCTCTGATTGTCTGTTTTGGCTTGGTTTCTATGGCTGGATGCCCTTCTTAATGCCAACCACATTACAGAGTGTAGCAGGTGCTTTTCACGTGTCACCAGCACAAGTGGTTTTACACGACACAAGCATATATATATATATATATATATATATATATATATATATAAATAGGGGCAGACATGACTGTAGTAAGAAGCTTGCTTCCCAAACACGTGGTCTTGGGTTTAGTCCTACTGTATGGCACCATGGACAAGTATTCTTCCACTACAGCCCTGGGCTGACCAATGTCTTGTAAATGGATCTGGTAGTTGGAAATCGAAAGAAGCTCGTAATATATAGATAATTGTGTGTGTGTGTGTGTGTGTGTGTGTGTGTGTGTGTGTGTGTGTGTGTGCATATCTTTGTGTCTTTGTTTGTCCCACTACTTAACAACTGGTGTTGGTTTATTTACATCCCTGTAACTTGGCAGTTTGGCAAAACAGACCAATAGAATAAGTTCCAAACTTAAAAAAAACAAAACAAAAACTCTAATGACTGAGGATGATTTGTTTGACTAAAACCCCTTTAAGGTTGTGCCCCAGCATGACCACACCCCATTGGCTGAAACAAGTAAAAAGATAAAAAGATTAAAAAAACTTCTCTTGTCACATTCACTAAACACTGAAGAAATAAAAATACAAATAAACAAATAAATAACCATAATTGAAAGCAAGTAACTCAAGGTGGTTGTTATTAAATCATATATTTTCCCACGACAAAACCTCAATAAATTTATTATTCCTTATTAGATTAGGATTCAGAAAGAAAGCTGAATGTATTATTAAATTAAGAACTGAGAAAGGGGAGTGAATGGAAAAGGATAAGAAAACAAACAAAATTCTATATTTCATTCTACGTCTCAGTATTCTGCTTACCCAAAGTCTGATAATGTAGTTGTTCCTCTGTATAGTGTCTATCCAAAACAAAGGACATTGTCATAAGAGGTCATTTATCTCTGGAAGCTTTCTTTGACTCAGTAACCAATTTCCTTACATCAAATTGGTAGAGTTGCCAGCTTAAATAGCAGAGATCACCTGACCATCAAGTTGAGTCATGTGACTGAGATGATGGTAGTTCATGTTGGTGTGGGCAGAAGTTGAGAAATCATGGTTTCATTCATTAGCAGCAGACACTAACAAACAATATGGCAGCCATTTTTGTTTTTTTTTTTGTTTTTCTAACATGAGGAGCAAGTTTTCCCAGTTGCCTAACTCATAAAATCAGAAGAGATTTGAGATTTGAAGCCACATGCATCACAGAACTTTTTTATATAATAATTAATTCAAGATTGCTTAATCAAACTGATATTATCTTCATCATAAGTAACAGATAGGCTTCCTTCAATGCATCTCGCTTGCTGTTCAACTAGATCATGTGCTTGCATCAATGCTATCAACTTTTTAAGCATGGCATTAAGTGACTGCAACAATTTCATTCTCATAGTGTAACTTATCTTCTCAATGAATTAATCCACTATTACATTATCAGTAGTATACTTATCAAAATCCCATGCTTATGCATCTGTTTTTAGTTGAGAAACATAACTGAGGGGTATTTGTCCTGGGGTAAAATAAACTGGGATATCATCCTCTCAAAACTCAAATTATTTCTCTGTGCTGAATTAATTATTATGTAAAAAAAGTTCTGTGATGCATGTGGCTTCAAATCTCAAATCTCTTCTGATTTTATGAGTTAGGCAACTGGGAAAACCTGCTCCTCATGGCGTTGCATTTACATAAGTTAATTTGCCATCGTTTAATATATGATAAATTTCAAGGTTTCCCCACTTTTAATATGTAATGGAACCACCAATTTTTGTTGACATCTATCATAGTTATCTTGAGTGTTAAACAACAACTTTGGTAATACAGTTCTATATTTAAGAGAGGAGGAATTATGTACATTATTTACATTATTTATCTTGTTTAGCTAGCAGATGGGAACAGAAACCTCTGCTTGGCGAGTATGTGGCCCGTAGCAAACAAGCTGATGTCGACCAGAAACGCACACATCAGTGGTTACGAAGTTCAGGGTTAAAAGCAGAGAGTGAAGGTTTCATATTGGCTGCTCAAGACCAAAGCTTATTAACCGGGAACTACCAAGCCAATGTGATGAAAAATGGAGCTGACCCAAAATGCCGATTCTGTAACGATGCGATTGAAACTATAGACCACCTAATCTCAGGGCATAGAGTTTTAGCACCTGTAGAATATAAAGTAAGACATGACAGAGTTGGTCAGTATTTACACTGGACAATATGTCGGCATTACAAAATCAAAACCGCTGACAAATGGTATAAACACCATCCTGAAGCTGTGACTGAGGGAGAAAATGTATCGATTCTCTGGGACTTCCCTGTACATACCGACAAAACTATAAAAGCTAATAAACCAGATATTATTATAAAAGACCAGACAAAGAAGAAGTGTTTATTAATTGACATGAGTATTCCCTGTGATCATAATATGGCGGCGAAAGAATTTGACAAGATCAGTAAATATAAAGACTTGCTAATAGAAATTGAAAAAATGTGGCACCTCAAGGCGACTACCATATCAGTGATTATAGGGTCTCTAGGAATGATGAAAAAAAAGGTACTGAAACCTATTTGAAAATGATACCAGGCTTACCATCTCTACAGGAAGTGCAAAACACCGTGTTAACCGGAACGACTCATGTACTGAGAAGAGCATTATCGCTGTGATAACAACATCCATTCATGAATTTATAAATAAATTTGGGTTTGATTCATTTGACTAAACCTCTTCAAGGCAGTGCCCCAGCATGGCCACAGTCTAATGACTGAAACAAGTAAAACAAAGCATCCAGTCCACACTGTGAAGTGGTTGGCATTTGGATGGGCATCCAGCCATAAAAACCATAACCAACACAGACACAGTAGCCTGTTGTAGTCTTCTACCTGGCCAGCTACTGTTAAGCCATCCAACCCATGACAGCATGGAAAACGGACGTTAAATGATGACGACGACGACGACGATGATGATGATGATGAATGAGTGCTGGTAACAGGGTAAAAACTGCTCCATTTTACTTTCTGATTGCCTTTTCAACATTCTACAGACCTTACCATCACATACACATACAAATACATACACACACACACACACAAGCAGATGTCCTCTATGCTGGGTTTTCAATATGCTTCTGTTATGCATATCATATTGTTGTTGTTGTTAGCAAACATGCTTTTTATCATTTTATTATTGTTACCTGTTTTCTTCTCCAGATTGACGACGAAGAAAAGACTATTTTTATTGAAAACCTGGTAGAGCGACAGCATTGCAGTTGGTGTTGCTGTTGGTGGCACTGGTTACAGTAGTAGTGGTGGTGGTGTTGACTGGTGATGGTGGAGGAGGATGGTGATGATGGTGGAAGTGGTGGTGGTGGAGGATGGTGATGTTGGTGGTAGTGGTGTTAGAGATGGTGGTGTTGGTGGTGGTAAAAGTGGTGGTGATGATGATGATAAAGGTGGTGGTGGTGATGATGATGGCGGTGATGATAAGCCTGATGGTGGTGGTGATGATGATAAGCCTGATGGTGGTGGCGGTGGCAGTGACGGTGGTGGTGGTAGCAGTGGTGATGATGGTGGTGGTGGTGGTGGCAATGATGATAAGCCTGGTGGTAGTTGCTGATGGTGGTAGTTGCTGTTGCTGAGGTGGTGGTGGTGGCTGGTGGTGGTGTGGTAAGAACACTGACACCACAACAGATGACTGACCTTGGCCAGAACATTCGTATCAGTTGACAATAGAGATGTGTTTAGTGTGTTTAAAAAGCAAATTAAAAAAAAAAAAACTACATAAATGTTTGTTATGGATTATTTCAATAAGGCTTTTTTTATTCAGCAGAATCTAGAGAGAGAAATAAAGAAGGCGGGGGGGAAAGGGGTCGGAGGTTGGAGAGAGAAAAACAGGGTGAAGGAAAGAGCCAGAACAAGCAAGCATTAAGAGTTTATGTAAGATTAGTTAAATAACAATGTCGATATCACACAAGACAATAATAATGTTCTGGTATAACCATGTAATGATGACAATAATAATTTTTTCCAACTATCGGCCCAAGGCCTGAAAGTTTGGGGTAGTGTCTTTCTCATGTGTCGGCTGTTCCATTAATTAAACCATCTGGGACACTTGTCATCATAACTGATGGAGTTCCAGTTTTTATAACACCATTATATTGGCAATATGACATAACACAATATGACATAACAACATGACATAACACAATTACAATGAGAAAATGTCATAATGTTATAACACTGACAATATGTCATAAGGCTATGTCATAACCGACATGTTGTAACACTATAACATTGTTTTCTATTCTAAGCACAAGGCCCGAAATTTTTGGGGAGTGGGGGGGGGGCAGTCGATTAGATCAATCCCAGTATGCAACTGGTACTTAATTTATCAACCCTGAAAGGATGAAAGGCAAAGTTTACCTCAGCAGAATTCGAACACAGAACGTAAAGACAGACGAAATACCGCTAAGCGTTTCACCCGGCTTGCTGACATTTCTGCCAGCTCACTGCCTTAGTAACACTATAAAATTGACAATATGATATAATGCTTTCGAGTAAAGACCCCCTTCAGTCATGGGTGACCAGAGGATTGCACCTAGAAAATTACCCTCCGAGGCACAAGTCCAGGCAAGGTTGTTCATGAAAGACCGGCAGTTGCCCATGTAAACCAGTCTCCCCTCTCCATGTTATTATATGTACATAGGGTAAAGGATAAAGAGCCCTTCTGGTGATGAATGACCATGGGATTGTACCAAGAAAGTTACCCTCTGAGGTACAAGTCTGGGCAAGGTTGTTTTATGGGAGACCAGCAGTCGCCCATGCATTCCAGCCCCACCTCTTCAAGCCGCTGATGTTTTTCAAGGGAAAGGCAAAGGCTTGACACTTGTGACATCGCAACTCATTTCTACAGCTGAATGTACTGAAGCAACGTGAAATAAAGTGGCTTGCTCAAGAACACAGCACACATCCTGGTCTGGAAATTGAACTCTATATCTCATGATTGTGAGCCTAATGCTCTAACCACTGAGCCATTCACCTTCACATAATGCTATAACACTGACAATATGTCATAAGAACATAATTATTCTTTTCTACTCAAGGCACAAGGCCTGAAATTTTGGAGGAGGGGGCCAGTCGATTAGATTGACCCCAGTATGCAACTGGTACTTAATTTATCAAGATGCAGCTACTAAGATGATGGCACATGGCGTAGTGGTTAGGGTGTAGCACTCATGATTGCAAGACCGTGGTTTCAATTTCCAGGCCAGGTGGTGCATTGTGTTCTTGAGTTAAAAAAACACTTTATTTCATGTTGCTTCAGTTTACTCAGCTGTAAATGAGTAACCCTGTGATGAACCAGCGTCCCATTTAGGGGAAGTGCTATGATCTTCGAAGGGGCTGATGATGATGATGATGATGATGACGATGATGACAATGATGTTGATTACGACAATGATGATGATAATGATGATGACAACAACGATGATGATGATGACGACATCAATGACAATGATGATGATGGCAATGATGATGATGATGATGGTGATAAGCAACCAAGGACAGGGTCTTTGAATGTGCATATGCCATATTCCTGGTTAGTAAACATTATTAATTCTCAACAGGCCTTCACATAGCAGAAGTTAAACTACATAAAGTGATCAAAAAGAAGAAAAAAGAAAAGAAAAGAAACAATGTTTTGTTTTCCTTTTCTTCTTTTTCCTTCACAATATAACAAAGACATTGCAAGTGAAAGATGTCAATTGTTTTGAACCTACTCTATCGTATATAAACAAGTTTATAGCTTAACATTAATTCTAAATGAGGTTAATGGGAACAGATCATTGTGTGGCTTTCATTAACTGATT
>NC_142947.1:35090999-35098499 GCF_046866305.1 Octopus bimaculoides | reverse complement strand
ATGCTGGGGCACCATGTTGAAAAGAAGGCAAACCAGCCACTGGATGCCGAAACTCGGGATTGAACCTGGGATCTTTAAATCATTGGTCTAATACTCTTCCAACTTTATCTTTTTCCTTTTATTTGTTTCAATCATTAGACTGTGGCCATGCTGGGGCACCATGTTGAAAAGAAGGCAAACCAGCCACTGGATGCCGAAACTCGGGATTGAACCTGGGATCTTTAAATCATTGGTCTAATACTCTTCCAACTTTATCTTTTTCCTTTTACTTGTTTCAATCATTAGACTGTACGTGGCCATGTTGGGGCACCACTTGAGGAATTTTAGTTGAATGAATCAACCAGTACATTTTCTCTTTGTAAGCCTGGTACTTATTCTATTGGTCTCTTTTGCTAAACTGCTAAGTTACAGGGATGTAAATACACCAACACCAGTTACCAAGTGGTGGACAAACATAGAGACAAAGACACACATATGTATATATGGCTGGCTTCTTTTAGTTGCCAGCAACTAAATCCACTTACAAGGTTTTGGTTGGCCCAAGGCTATAGTAGAAGACACTTGTCCAAGGTGCCACACAGTAGGACTGAACCTGGAACCATGTGGTTGGGAAGCAAACTTCTTACTACACAGCCATGCCTCTACCCATTCAATCACATTTTAAAAAATTAATCGCATGTTAGTTTGTAGCTTCAAGATTTTACAGAGTTGATTGTTTACTTTTAGAATGACATTGCAGGGTAAGTGTGAGAAGACAGATCTGACCAATTTGAACATAAAGCAGATAGAATATTTGGTCTAGATATGTCCGTTTTCTGTGCTGTCATAGGCTGGAGGGTTTGACAGGAACTAGTAAGGCCAGAGGGTCAAACCAAGCTGCCTTGTCTGTTCTGGCTTGGTTTCTATGGCTGGATACTCTTCCTAACACCAACCAACTTACAGAGTGTACTGGGTGCTCTTTTTACATGGCACCATCACCAGGTGTGTGTGTGTGTGTGTGAATGTTTCTGTCTCCTAGCCTTAGCATCACACGATAGGTGTAAATGAGAGTCACAGTCATACAAAGTAGTATCATTCATTTCCAACATAAT
The DNA here is from genome assembly GCF_046866305.1 of Octopus bimaculoides. Taxonomy (NCBI): domain Eukaryota; kingdom Metazoa; phylum Mollusca; class Cephalopoda; order Octopoda; family Octopodidae; genus Octopus; species Octopus bimaculoides. The sequence continues at coordinate 35,097,408 of NC_142947.1, read as the reverse complement.
GCATGAACATGTCTGGTCACGCGAAATATTAATCACCTTGCTTAGAAATGAGTGTTGGCAACAGGAAGGGTATCCACCTGTCAAAAGTCAACCTCAATAGATTCTGTGAGTCTAACCCATGCAAACATGGGGAAGTGGACATTAAAATAATGATGATGATGATGATAATGATGATGGTAGTGATGATGATGTACCAAGGTGCCTTGAGGAAAAAAAAAAACACGGGTGTAATTATGTTAATTTATGGCACCAGATTTCGCATGGAGTTATGTAACCGGTGAACTCGACGATATCGGAATGAATGCATGGCTCCATGAGTTCGTCAACAAAACACCTTTGTATCTAAGAAACATTTGGAACCAAAACCAAAAATGAGCCAAAAAAAAAACAACAACACTATACATACATATATACAAATATAATGTATATGTGTGTGTGTGTGTGTGTGTGTGTGTGTGTGTGTGTGTGTGTGTGTGTGTGTGTATGTTATAGTGCAAATATATATATGAGAAGGGAAAATAGCTTTCTTAGTAGGAGGTAGTAATAAAATCTCAACAAATGAACGTTCTCTGAATTAAGAGCATTGTATGGAGGAATGTTTATTTAACAAGTTTATCAAGAATATATATCACTGGTGCTTTTTTTTTTTCACTCCCATCACGACCCCTCCTTACTACTACAGACCAACGTACATTTATCATTATTACGCTTCTATAAACATGGTGAAACACAGAAAAACCCACATGGGTATGAATATAAACAGAATCCTGATACATTTGTATAATGGTTGTTGTTCTGGTTTAGCCCAAGGTCGACCTTGATTGAGCTGGTTTATTATGATCAAAGGGATTCCTGCCTGGAACTACTCCATCTTTTTTGGACTGAATTATGTAATAAGGTCTTTTATTCTTTTCTTTCACTTGTTTCATTTATTTGGCTGCAGTCATTCTGGAGCACCACCTTGGAGGGTTTTAGTCAAAGAAATCGACCCCAGGACTTTTTTTTTGTTAAGCAAGGCACTTATTCTATTAGTCGAACTATTAAGTTACGAGGATGTAAACACACCTACACTGGTTGTTGAGCAGTTGTGGGGAACAAACACAGACACAAAGACACACACATAGATATATACGCACATGCACACACACACACACACACACACATATATATGTCAGTAACGCCTGACTGGCCCTCGTGCCGGTGGCACGTAAAAAGCACCCACTACACTCTCAGAATGGTTGGCATTAGGAAGGGCATCCAGCTGTAGAAACTCTGCCAGATCAGATTGGAGTGTGGTATAGCCATCTGGTTCACCAGTCCTCAGTCAAATCGTCCAACCCATGCTAGCATGGAAAGCAGACATTAAATGATGATGATGATGATGTATGTATGTATATATACTACGTGGTCTGATCAATAAGTATCCGGATTGCTGCCATAGTAACGAAGCTAAAGCATGCAGAGTGAAGCTGCTTAGCAAAGGTTGATCTTGAACTCTGCTGTGCATGTGCACTAAGTCTTAATGTTCTAGCTCACTTCTGCTGTTTACAGCAGTGCTTGGAAGGAAAGTGTGTAGCGTGTGATAGCCATATTGACCATGACAGAGAAAGTTGTCATGGCAATACCTGCTCAGAGGCTTGCGCAAAGTTGTGGAAAGTGTTTGGAGAGGAGTGTATGAGCTACACAGAAGTGTACGAGTGGGTCAGACGTTTGAGTCAGGTCACACCTGCACCTGTTCTTGTTGTTGCTGTTTAGTTTGAGATTAAACCTGACTAAGTAGACCTATGGCCAAAGACATTCTAGCCTATGACCATTCTGTCTTTTAAGAGGTGTCTTGGAGTACATCACAGTTTCATGTCCATTCTCCTTGCTGTCTGGAGTCAGGTCTCAGTCAGAGTTATTGCCCTTGCAGGGGTGGTTGGCAGTGGTGGTGGTGGGACCATGTTTCACTTGTGCACTTATTTTTCGGCAAGGTTTCTACATCCATATGCTCTTCCTAACATTAAATACTTTACAAATTACAGGCACAGGTGTAACTCTGTGGTTTAAGAAGCTTCCTTCCCAACTATAGGGTCTTGGGTTCAGTCCTGTTGAATGGCACCTTGGGAAAGTGTCTTCTATTATAGCCCCAGGCCAACGGAAACCTTGTTAGTGGATTTGGTTCATAGAAACTGAAAGAAGCCTGTCAAAGTTGTATGTATGTGTATTTATATATATATATTTGATTAATGAGAGAGATGGAAGATATGAGAATGTTTATTGATCATTATAATTGCTTTGACCCATTTTCTGTTTCTCTCATTAATCAAATACCCAATGAACACTGTGAAAATGAACATGCTTTACTAGTAAGCTAGCAGGTGCATATCATATGATTTATTATCAAATAATATCTGTGTGTGTGTGTGTGTGTGTGTGTGTGTGAGGGCACATACATACATACATACATACATATATATAAACACATACGTGTGTGTGTGTGTGTGTGTGTGTGTAGCCTTGTCCAGACTTCAGATGATGGTTGTAAAAGAGCATCACCATCATACAATTGAGGTTGTTCAATTCTAGTCTTCCATTGCAAACATGTCTGGCCATGGGGAAATATTACCTCGGTTGGAAACAGAAAGGGCATCAGGCTGTTGAAAAATCTGCCTCAACAAATTCCATCTGACCCTTGCAAGCATGGAAAAGTGGCTGTTAAATGATGACAATGACAGCAACAATGGTAATGATGATGATTACAATGATGATGATGATGATGATGATTAAATTCATTTCCTCATGACACTAACCCTAGAAATGCTGTTGTGTCCTCAACAAGAGAAGACTAACAGATCCTCTTGAACTTAGGATGTCTTGGTTCATCTGACAACCACTTTAGAGAATGTACTAGAACATTCTATCATTGTACTAGCACTAGAGGGCTTACCCTGTACCTTGTAAGTCAAGAGGGTTCCTGCCGCTTTATGTTCTCCCTCTGTGAAGGAGGTGCATCACAAGAATGAAGTTACAATTCCTGGACCAGAGGGATTAGTCTCCTTGTACAAACTGCTAACAAGGATGTAAACAAACCAACACCAGTTCACAAGTGGTGGTGGTGGTAGTGGTGGGACAATTACAAAGATGCACACACACACACACACACACACACACACACACACACACACACACACGTGGGCATGCGAGCGCAAGCATACACATGTATATGACGGGCTCGGGCTTCTACACAGTTTCCATCTACTGAATTCACTCATAAGGCATTGGTCAGTCTGGGGCTATAGTAGAAGACATTTGCCTAAGATGCTGCATAGTGGGACTGAACCTGAAACCACATGGCTGCAACGTGAACACAGCCATACCTACACCTCGTGCAAACTCCACCCAGTTTCACTTTGCCTTTTATTATTCAAATTCCTTCTTTCGTGAGTCATACTGACCCATAAGGGCCCGTTTCCCAGTTCCTATGGCACATATATTTTCCCACCTGGATGTGACATCGGTCCATCACAGGATTACTCATTTTTGCCAACTAAGTGTCCTGTAGCAGTGTGAAATGAAGTGTTTTGCTCAAGAACACAATACATCGTCCAGTCCAGGAATTGAAACCACAATCTCATGATCATGAGTTCAACACCCTAACCACTAAGCCATGTGCCTCCACAAAAACGATAAAGATCCTTTCTGAGTCATGTAGACTAATAAAGCTGGTTTTCTGGTGTCTGTGGTGCAAATATTCCCCACCTGGATGGGCTGCTGGCCCTTCACAGGATTACTCACTTTTGCTGGCTGAGTATCCTGTAGCAATATGAAATGAAGTGTTTTGCTCAAGAATACAACATATCGCTTGGTCCAGGAATCGAAACCACAATCTTATGATCATGAGTCGCACACCCTAACGACTAGACCATGTGCCTCCACAAAAAGGATAAAGATTCTTTCTGAGTCATATAGACTCATAATGCTGATTTCCTGGTTTCTGTGACTCATATATTCCCCACCTGGATGGGACGCCAGTCCACCATAGGACTGCTCATTTTTGCCATGTGAGTGGACTGGAGCAACATGAAATGGAGAGTTTTGCCCAAGAACACAATACATCACCCAGTCCAAGAATCAAAACCACCATCTCACAATCATGAATCCAACACCCTAACCACTAATCCATGTGCCCCCCCCCATATTCCAAGCTCACTATATATATAACAGTTGAGGAAATAAATAACCAGGCCTGAGGGTTAATACAATCAATGATATTGATGCCCCAGCATGGCCACAACCCAGTGACTGAAACCAGTTAATGAATTTTTATGGAAACCCCTCCAAATTTTTGATTATATTTGAACAATCAATTGCAACCCCCAGGCAGTGAATCGTTATTAAAAATCTAATCAGGAAGCGAGAATATGGAGGAGGCAGCATGAACGCTGCATAAAACCTGAACTAAGCTCCATTACATCTCCATTCTTCTATGTAAGAAGCTTGACAATGGCTGACATCATCCGAGTATATTTATGATGAAAGATACCCCAGTGCTCGAAATAAGGTTCATCGAACAAGTCTCCCACCCGCCCGCCTGCCAACTACGTTCGTTCGACTAAGCTCAATCCTACGCCTCACCCCGCTCTACACTTCAGATGCACACAAATAGCTGTGTGTTTATTGAATCACAGGATACGGATGACTGAATAAATGAATTTGGCTGTCGAATAAAAAAATGAATAAATAAGTGAAAGTAATAATAATAATAATAATAATAATAATAATAATAATAATAATAATAATAATAATAATAATGATAATGATAATAATAATAAAAATGCAAAACAAAAGTCAAACATATAATAATAATAATAATAATAATAATAATAATAATAATAATAATAATGATGATAATAATAAAGTTTGCCAGTAAGAGTAACCATTCAATTCATTTGAGCATGGACAAACTATTATTAATCTGACACAAATGATAATGATGATGATGATGGTAATGGTGGTCGTGGTGGTGGAGGTGATGGCTGTGGTGGAGATGGTAGCCATAACACTAATGATGATCGTGGTGGTGGTGGTGGTGGTGGTGGTGGTCATAATGACGATGACTATGACAGTCATATTGGTGATGAAAACAGTGATGATGATGATGGTGGTGATGTGGTGGTGGTGATGGTGTTCTTGTTGTTGGTGGTGGTGTTGGTGGTAGTCATGTTGATGATAACAATGACTACAGTGGTCGTGGTCGTGGTGGCCTTGGTGATGCTAAAAATAATAGCAACAATGATTTTGCATAAGATGCTGCTGTTGCTAAAATTTCTGATGACTATAAACAACTGCCACAACAACCACAACAACAACATACAAGAAATAAACTAAGAATAATGCTGAGAGAATGTGTTAGTCAGAGAATGTGTTAGGCAGGTGGGAAGTGTCTGTGAGGTCTGGAATACTCATCCACCCACCCCTCTTACCCCACATCCAACCAGATTGGTAAAGCCTGATATTGGAGAAAAAAGAAAAAAACAAAACAAAAACATAAAAATGTGGGCAGGAAGACAAATTCCAGAGGGTTTGCTCGGCTGAGAAGTAAGGATTGGTAAGAAGTGTTTTGTGTAGGATCTGAAAGATGAGACATAGCAGAGATGAGAGCATAAAGAAGGAAGCTGAGAAGGTCTTAGATACACAGTGGGTGCATGGAGACCATTATAGTAGTGCTAATACATTTATTTACATTATTTTCATTTGATGGATATTTGTCCTCATCATGTTTGTTGTTAACACAACATTTTGGCTGATATACCCTCCAGCCTTCATCAGGTGTCTTGGGGAAATTTCGAACCTGGGTTCTCATTCCTAAGGTATTTTTCGATGTTGTTATTATTATTATCATTATTATTATTATTATTATTATTCAGGTCACTGCCTGGAATCGAACTCGGAATCTTGGGGTTAGTAACCCACACTCTTAACCACTACATAGTGGTTAAGAGTGCGGGCTACTAACCCCAAGATTTATTATTATTATTCAGATCACTACCTGGAATTGAACTCAGAATCTTGGGGTTAGTAGCCCACATAGTGGCTCAGAGTGTGGGCTACTAAGCCCAGGATTCCGAGTTCGATTCCAGGCAGTGACCTGAATAATAATAATAATAATAATCATAATAATAATAATAACAACATCGAAAAATACCTTAGGAATGAGAACCCAGGTTTGAAATTTCCCCAAGACACCTGATGAAGGCTGGAGGGTATATCAGCTGAAACGTTGTCTTAACAACAAACAAGATGAGGACAAATATTCGTCAATTGTAAATAATGTAAATAATGTACATAATGTACATAATTCCTCATCTCTTAAATATAGAACTGCTAATAGATTTGTTGGAATGTCTTTTTGTATTGTTTTGCTCAG
>NC_142947.1:35070999-35085999 GCF_046866305.1 Octopus bimaculoides | reverse complement strand
GGTCCTGGTATTAATCAGATTGAAAACCATTAATTTAAGGGGCAATATATTAATATAACATTGAATTCATACACATCACTGCTTAGCGCTCCCACCCTGTAAGTTAATGTAAAATAAATATTAATATTTAAGGGACAGCATATTAATATAGTGTAATATTAATATAACATGACAAGCTCGCACCTTCCACACAGGGGCAGCAAAACCAATTTTGAAAAACTAAAACCAAAAAGAACAACAAAAAAAAGTAAAGCCACCGCTACCTCCATCACCACCATCACCACCTTGTCCAAATTTATTCGAGCAAGAGTGGAGGGGGATGAATGTTGAAAAAAAGAGACGATAAGAAAAGGAAAGGAAGAAAGAAAGGATAAAGGAAAGCAAGACATAAAGCAAAAAAAAAAAATTAAATAAGCGGAAGGAAGGAAGGAAGGAAAGAAAAAGCAAGACATGAAGCAATAAAAAAAAAGGAAGAAAGAAAGAAGGAATGAAACAAAGAAAGAAGGTAAGAAAGAAAAGAAAAGAAAAGGAAGACAAAAGAAAGAAAGAAGAAAGGAAGGTCATTAAAATGCCTTTTCAGCTTGTCTGGTTTGACCTGGATGGTCATAACATTCATATGGAATTATCAACAAATTCCTACAATATTTTATGGTGTTTATCCTTTATTCTTTCTGATATAATGATTTCAGAGATATTTTTAGCTTAGTTTAAGCAAACACAAAAAAAAAAAAAAAAAAAAAAAGGTGTATTTGTGAATGTGTCTGTATATGTATGTATATATGAATGTATGTATACAGAAGCAAACCGAACAAAGAAGCGGGTATAAAACCATCAGTTCAATTCACTGTTGTTACTGTCATACATATACTAGTGGTTGGATAGATATCAATAGAGGACCTGAGGTTCTCTGAAGTATTAAGACTGGCGAAGTACCTGGTTAGTGGTTAGTTCATGAGGAGACTTCATGAGTCAGAGATACACCCAAAACCCTTTGAGAATGAAATGGGTTACATTTTCCAACAGCAAACTGCCATATCCTGTGTCTTTACTAATTTGTTTTACTCAACTCAGCTTTATGGCTTGTTGGCTCCTGTCAAACCATCCAACCCATGCCAGCATGGAAAATGGACATTAAATGATAATGATAAACATATCATCATCATCATCATCATCATCATCGTTTAATGTCCGCTTTCCATGCTAGCATGGGTTGGACAATTTGACTGAGGACTGGCAAGCCAGAAGGCTGCACCAGGCTCCAATTTGATTTGGCAGAGTTTCTGCAGCTGGATGCCCTTCCTAACTCCAACCACTCCAAGAGAGTAGTGGGTGCTTTTACGTACCGCCGGGACGAAGGCCAGTCACACGATACTGGCAACGGCCTCGCTCAAAAGGTGTTTTTAACGTGCCACCTGCACGGGAGCCAGTCCAGTGGCACTGGCAACGACCTCGCTCGAATGATTTTCTAACGTGCCACCAGCACAAGTGCTAGAAGGCAATGCTGGTAACAATTATGCTCAAATGGTGCTATTTACAGGCCACTAGCATGGAAGCCAGACAGCTGCTCTGGCAATGAACACGCTCGGACAGTGCTGTTAGTGCTCCACTGGTGCAGGTGCCAGTCATCGAATATGGCTCAATTTTGATTTCGATTTCACTTGCTCCAACATGTCTTCACAAGCAGAGTTTAGTGTCCAATGAAGGAGAGGTTGGCATGGGTGCCAGTCGTCGGATTCAGTTCAATTTTGATTTCAGATTTCAAATTCACTCGCCTCAACAGGTCTTCGCAAGCAGAGTTTAGTGTCCAATGAAGTAAAGATACAAATTAGTGAGCTGGCTACACTTCTGGCAGAGGCCACAGATTATGCTCTCACTTGGCTTGCCGGGTCTTCTCACGTATTGCATATTTCCGAAGGTCCTGGTCACTAGTCATTGCCTCGGTGAGGCCTAAAGTTCAAAGGTCGTGCTTCACCACCTCATCCCAGGTCTTCCTGGATCTACCTCTACCACAGGTTCTCTCAACTGCTAGGGTGTGGCACTTTTTCACACAGCTATCCTCATCCATTCTTGCCATATGTCCATACCAGCGCAGTCGTCTCTCTTGCACACCACAACTGATGCTTCTTAGGTTCAACTTTTCTCTCAAGATACTTACACTCTGTCGAGTATGCACACTGACATTACACATCTATCGAAGCATACTGGCTTCATTTCTTGCGAGCTTACGCATGTCATCAGCAGTCACGGCCCATGTTTCACTGCCATGTAGCATGGCTGTTCGTACACATGTGTCATACAGTCTGCCTTATATATATATATATATATATTCATTCAACTAAAAGTTCTTTGAAACAGTGCCCCAGCATGGCCACAGTCTAATGACTGAAACAAATAAAAGATGTGTGTGTGTGTGTGTGTGTGTGTGTGATACTTTGACAAGAACTGGTGACAGTAACTTTGAAGTTTCGGACTACTAGACTTTGTCAAGCTGGTAGCCTTCATAAGCACAATGAAGTGACACAATCCAATCGAGGCTAGGAAACTGAAACTTTGAAGTTACTGTCATCACTCTTCTTGTAAAAATATATATAAATATGTACTCCACAAAAAATATCGAGAAATCCTTCAGTTTATATAAAATTGTTCTTATTCTAACTTGGCATGAAAACAAACACTTATAATATACATATGCATATACATATACATATATATATATATAAAGACACACACACATATATGTATATGTATGTGTATATATATATATATATATATATATATATATATAGAGAGAGAGAGAGAGAGAGAGAGAGAGAGAGAGAGGGGGGGAGAGAGACACACACATATATGTATGTGTGTATGTATATATATATATATATATATATATATATATATATATATGGATGTATATATAACCACAGACATTCATATGTCTGTGTGTATGTTTATTTTAAAGAGGAACAATAACTTAAAAAAACAAAACAAACACAACGAAAAAACACACAAATACAAAAAGAAAACAACAACAACAACCTAACGTTGAATAATTCACCATTTTATTACGGTAACCTCTGTGAACTGTGATGAAACAAGGAATTTTTTCACAGCTGTAGCTTATCTAAATTCTTCAGCTGCACGACAGAGAGCGTCTCAGAGTTGGTGTTGTTTTGGTTGCAGACAAACTGCGCTGCATGTCAGCTGATGTGGCTTTTCGGAATTCCTTACACACAAGCATTCGTTAGTAGGATATAATTAAAACATTTATCAAGTGAGCCTAACCCTACCCACCCTCCACATGTCATAGCTATTCCCCCCATCAAAAAAAAAAAAATGATTAGGGTAGGGCGAGGATGGAGTGGGGCTTTCCTTTTTTTTACTTTACTGTTCTTGATTGTCAAACTTGACAAATAAATAATAGTCAAATCTCCCTCAAATCACAGCTAACCATCTTGAGAAAGGAAATCACAGTTTCTGTGAAAATAAGGACCAATATATTCTTTTATTCTTTTATTCTTTTACTAGTTTCAGTCATTTGACTGCGGCCATGCTGGAGCACTGCCTTAAAGGGTTTTAGATGAAGAAATTGACCCCAGGACTTATTCTTTGTAAGCCTAGTATTTATTCTATTGGACTCTTTTGCCGAACCATTAAGTTATGGCAATGTAAACACACCAACATCGGTTGTCAAGACATAGTGGGGGGATAAACACAGACACAAAGATACACACACACATAAACATATATATATATATATATATATATATATATATATATATATATATATTTTTGGGGAGGGAGCCAGTCGATTAGATCGACCCCAGTACACTACTGGTACTTAATTTATCGGTCTCAAAAGGATGAGAGGCAAAGTTGACCTTGGCGGAATTTGAACACAGAATGTAAAGACAGACGAAATACCACAAGGCATTTCGCCCAGCGTGCTAACAATTTCTGCCAGCTCGCCGGCTTGGAAAAGTACCCTTAATACCCAACCATAGTAAACCCGACTTGATAAATTCCATCTGATCCATGCAGACATGGAAAAGTGGACGTCAAAAAGTATGATGGTAGGTTTTTAAGTATACTAGCTCCATATTAGTATGTCACCAGCTGCATTTGTGTTTGTAGTCATGTGAAAGTTCTGTTTCCTTGGCAACCAGTAAGCAGTAACAACAGTGATGCTAAATTGTAAATGAGAAGAAGCAGAGAATATTTGTGAATTTAGTGTTGAAACACTAAGCTGTGACACATCAAGACCTTCCACCTGTTTAATGAAACAGGAGGAGAAAACACTATAAAACTGAGAAGTGAATGGAAAAATTCACTCAGAAATTTATTATGCTACTTAATACTTAATACTTATCATATATTAAAGACTTATTTCAATTGCTTTTTTTGTTTTTTGTTTTAAATTTCAATGTCCACTCAATTATTCATTGTGTCTGAAGCTAAAATGTATTAAAACCAATGTTTAATGAGGCTACTCACAATTAGCAGCAGTACTTGATCTTGCCCAGGTACTACTACTACTACTACTACTACTACTACTACTACTACAACAACTACTACTACTTCTTCTTCTTCTTCTTCTTCTTCTTCTTCTTCTTCTTCTTCTTCTTCTTCGTCGTCGTTGTCGTCATCATCATCATCATTGTCACCGTCGTTGTCATCATCATCATCATCCCTTTCATTGTCGTTGTCATTGTCATCATTATCATCATTCATTTAACATGTTCATTTCCAAGCTTGCATGGGTCAGACAGAATTGCTTGGAAACAGGTGAGGGTTAGCAACAGGAAGGACATCCAGTTGTAGAAAATCATTCACCTCAACAGCATAGAAAAATTGACATTAAATAACGAAGATCATGATTATGATGGTGGTGACAATGGTGATGATGATGACGGTAGTAGTAGAGATAGTGGTGGTGGTGGTGGTCATGATGATGATGATGATGATGATGGTGTAGGATAGTGGTGGTGGTGATGATGATGATGATGATGGTGTAGGATAGCGGTGGTGGTGGTGATGATGATGATGATGGTGTAGGATAGCGGTGGTGGTGGTGATGATGATGATGATGATGATGATGATGATGATGATGATGATGATGATGGTGGTGGTGGTGATGATGATGATGATGATGATGATGATGGTGGTGGTGGTGGTGACGCTGGTGCTGTCACCACTGCCAGTAGCCTTTACAAAAGCCACAACTTACTGTCATTTCCTCAACACTTCCTGGCAGCATATCTCTGAGCCCTTTCTGACTTTTTTAAGTAAGAAATCTTAGATATTTCAATACTGTCAAAGGTTAGATATTCCACATTCCAAAACAGCACAGAAGGGATCAGCAACTAACTTAAGAGCACCAAATTGACCGGAATATATATATATATATATATATATATATACACATATAAGACTCATTTTGTACAAACACTTCTGACAGAAGACCAGAAAAAAAAAAAAAAGAAAACTAAAGAAATTTAAAAGAATGCAAAAAGGAAACAAATAAAAAAAAACGATAAGCAAATACAAAATAAAATAGAAGACAAAAAAAAAACTATAATAATGTGTATCATGTTTAGATTGAATGTGGACTGACATTCAATATCTTATACTGCTTTACCTCAGTGGCACTACAACAGTAACAGAAACAATACCAGGGTGTGGAGAGAAAAGGGAAATAAAAAAGAAACCAAACTCATGAACGTTAAATTAAAGTTGCAAATGGAAATGGATTTCTTTTTAGAACAAATGAATAATAATAATAATAATGATAATAATAATAATTAATTCGTTTTATTGGCCACAAGGGCTAATATCAATCAAAAACATGTAAGGACAAAGACAGGACGAAAGTTACAAAAGGTTTATAATAATGATAATATAGAAAGGATTGAGGTAACTCTTCCTGAAGATATAGAGTCAAAATTAAAAGAAGAGTGCCAATTAATAATAATAATAATAATAATAATAATAATAATAATAATAATAATAATAATATAGAAAGGATTGAGGTAACTCCTCCTGAAGATATAGAGTCAAAATTAAAAGAAGAGTGCCATTGTTATCTAGTGAAAGATATTTTGACATCTTGTGTGTCTTCAATGGGTTAAAAAAATAAATTTGTCAATCTACTTCATTTTGGTTAATATAGAATGGATTGAGGTAACTCCTCCTGAAGATATAGTCAAAAATTTGAACCCGTTGAAGACACACAAGATGTCGAAATATCATTCACATTTTTAGTCATTTCAGTTATTTGGCTGTGGCCATGCTGGGGTACCGTTCTTAAAGAATTTTAGTCAGACAAATCAACTCAAAGAATTATGATTTTTTAAAAAAAGTCTGGTACTTATTCTATTGGGATCTTTTGCCAAATTGCTAATTTACAGGGATGTTAAAAAACTAACACCAGTTAGTAAGCAGTGGTGGAAGTGACAAGCACAGACACACAGACATAGAAACATAGGCACATACATATATATCATCATCATCATTAGCAGCATCTAATATCTGTTTTCCTTGCTGGCATTGGTTGGATGGCTTGACAGGAATTGGCAAGGCCTGGGGCTACACCAAGTTCTATAGTCTGTTTTGGCTTGGTTTCTACAGCTGGATACCCTTCCTAATGCCAATATATATATATATATATATAATACAAAATGGGACAAGAATGCAAAACATCCAGACAGTTAGGTGATACAAAGAAAACAAGGACGGGTCATTCGGAGTTTTCTTTCATATATATATATATATATATATATATATATATATATATATATATATGAATGTGTGTATAAATACATAAATATATATAAATACATATACACACATACATACACACAAACACACACAGATATATATGCATGTATTGTGCATATATATACAGTTCTTCTTTACCAAATTCAATCACAAAGCATTAGTTGACTTGAAGCTATAGTAGAAGACACCTGCCTAAGATGCCGTGCAGTGGGACTGAACCCACAACCATATGGTTACAAAACAAACTTGTTAATCACAGATTTTTCTTTATTCAAAATGTGTTTGGCTGGATCCACTTCAGAAATAAGCACGTAGTTATTCTTCAAAAGGGATTCACTGAATCTCCAAACATTTTGGGTGTGAATAGGTGAAGTCTTCCAAGGAGTGGAAGAGAGAAGGTATGGAATTTGAAACAGAAAAATCTCAAGCCAATAAAGATCATCCCTACCCTCCAGAAATATTATTTGGCTGACTACCCTTATGTCTACCCGTCTGTCTGTATGTCTCTGTTTGTGTTTCATTGTAATGAGTCAAACTGTCTGGTGTCAACAGGAAAACAAATAAAGCTGTCCTGTGGTGTCGGCTGTGTTTCTATTTGCTGTGAATGTGGTTTAACGAAGGAAGGACTGACCGACCAGGGGAATGGAAGGCGGGTGGGTTTATGGGTGGATGTTGAAGAAGAGTGTGCAGTAAGGGTGGGTGGGTGGGTGGCAGTGATGGGGTGAGTGGGGGTATCTGAATGTAGGCTTGAGACAAACAAAATAAACAGCTTTTTGTTATGAACACATGATGACGACAATCATCATCATCATCATGCTTGTAATTAAGGTAGTGGGGATGGTGGTGATGACACAGATGATGACGCTGATGTTGATAATGATGATTATTAGGGTGTTGATGATGAGGATAGCTGTTTTTAATTATAGTGGTGGTTGTAGTAGTGATGATGATGATGATGATGATTACGATGATGACAATGATTATTTTGATGATGATGTTGATGACGACAACGACGATGATGATAGTGATGATGATGATGATGATGATGATGGGGAAGATGATGACAACATTGAAAATAATGCTGCTGCAATAGTTCATGACGACGACAACACTGACGACGACAACACTGACGACGACAGCGATGACGATGACGATAATATTCATTAGAAAAAAAAAGTGTCAGTGTAAGTTCTATGAAATTATTTAAAATAAACATAAAAACAAAAAATGAAAGTGTTTTATTCTTTCAAATATTTTGGTAACAAACAACAGGTTTGTTGTTCAAAGTGTGAAACATGAAATTTGGGGAATACGAAGAATTTTAATTGACACCATTTGCTTACTTTAAAAGTATCATTTATAAATAGGGTGTATGTGTGTGTGTTCGTATACACACACACACACACATATATCTATGCATAAATGTAATATATATATATATATATATATATATATATATATATATATATATATATATATATATATATATATATATATATATACATACATATATATATATATACATACATACATGTATACATATATATATATATACACATGTACATATATATGTATATATATTCATACACGTACATATATACATACATAAATACATACATAAATACATACATATATACATACATAAATACATATATATATATACATACACACATATGCATATGTACATATATATAGTATATGCATGTATGTATCATCATCACCATCACATTATGATACTTACATGTATATAAATATATATATACATACACATGTATATAGATATTCATATACATACCCACATACACATTTATATACACATACACATATATATAGTTAGACAGATACACATACATGCATACATACATACAGATACATATACACTTTTTCATTTATGTAAAGGTGTCCTGTAGCACATTTATGTGTGTGTGTGTGTGTGCATGCATATATTTGTATACTACATAAACAAAATGTTAACACGCATGTACACACACACACACACTCACATAAACACACACAAAATGTATATATTACAGATGCACTTTACATTTTAATAAACAACTCACACTGAACAGTTTAATTACATCAGTGTATAAACTCTTTTCTTTCTAATTAAAAATAACCATTTAACCCTTTAATGACCTTAGAATTATCTTCCTCTTATCAAGGGCTTCACCATTTCCACACCAACCCACCCAAAACTATCCTTATTAAATATTCTAAAAGAAATTACTGAACTTGATGGTATAAAAAGACTAGGGTATATTAAACACACCCTGATTTCAGCAGTGCATTTCAGAAAAAATAATTTTTAGTACAGTAAAAGCTTATGGGAAGACCAACTTCATATATAGTACTTGAGGTGACTTTCTAAGATGTTTATTGAAGGTAAAAAGTGTGTCTTAAATGCTAGCAAATATGGTAAAATCTTAGACTGAAATCTTATCAACACATCCTATATATATTAGCAACAGAAGCAGTATTAATACCAAAAGGTAATATTTATTGCCACTTAAATGTGGTTGTTCTGTTAGAACAAACTGTACAGTGGTAGATGCCATGAGAGAAACTCTCATACTGGCTCTTGGTAGAAAATGCATGGTTGTTTATATCACTAGTGGGGAAATAAATTGACATTCCTTGATCTTGTCAATGATGGCTATTTAACTGCTAGAGACAACAGCCACTCATCTCCTCACCAGAAATAAGGTGGTGAGCTGGCAGAAACGTTAGCATGCCGGGGCGAAATGCATATCGGTATTTCGTCTGCCGCAACGTTCTGAGTTCAAATTCCGCTGAGGTTGACTTTGCCTTTCATCCTTTCGGGGTCGATAAATTAAGTACCAGTTACGCACTGGGGTCAATGTAATCGACTTAATCCGTTTGTCTGTCCTTGTTTGTCCCCTCTATGTTTAGCCCCTTGTGGGCAATAAACAAATAAGAAACGTTAGCACGCCAGGTGAAATGTTTAGTGGTATTTCGTCTGTCTTTACATTCTGAGTTCAAATTCTGCCAAGGTCGACTTTGCCTTTCATCCTTTCAGGGTCAATAAATTAAATACCAGTTATGCACTGGGGTCGATGTAATTGACTTAATCCCTTTGTCTGTCCTTGTTTGTCCCCTCTATTGTGGGCAATAAAAAAAAAAAAAGTAATATGTAGAGTAAGGTGGGGGGCTGGCAGAACTGTTAGCATGCCAGGCAAAATGCTTAGTGGTATCTCATCTGTCTTTACGTTCTGAGTTCAAATTCCGCTGAAGTCGACTTTGCCTTTCATTCTTTCGGGGTCGATAAATTAAGTACCAGTTGCATACTGAGGTCGATCTAATCGACGGGCCCCCTCCCCCAAAATTTCAGGCCTTGTGCCAAGAGTAGAAAAGAAAATGTAGAGTAACAGTGTCAGAACAGGCACCAATGTCACGCAATTAATTAGTGAACTTGTTAAAAAATATATATTAATGACAGAGGCGAGTTATTTATGTTGAGAGGTAATATTTATCCCCACTTAAACATGGATAAAAACAGCTAACAACGGATGAAGGGTCGTTTTTTCATGTTACTTGTCTTGTTTTCTATTTGTTTTTTTCATTGTTCACAAAAGAAGTTCGTATTCCATGTTTTCGTTTTTCGTATTTCATGTTGTTTATGTTCTGTGTTGTCCTGTGCCCATATAAGCATGTATATACAAATATATGTATGTACATATATATGTGTATGTATGCATATATATATTTATATATTATTTATATTATTGAAATTTATAGAAAAACAAAAGACGAAGACAGGTGTATGAACAGAGACACACACACACACACATATAAACTCAATGCATTGATTTTCTTGAGGGCTTATAATGCTGCTGAGGTGGTCTTGTATGTGTGTGTGTGTATGTGTGTGTCTATCCTATCTTGCAAGGTATTTAGCAACCTTGCCAGTGGTGGTGTCACAAAAAAAAGCATCCAGTACACTCTGCAAAGTGGTTAGTATTAGCAAAGACATCCAGCTGTAGAAACCATGTCAAAACAGACAACAGAGCTTGGCATAGTCCTCTGGCTTGCTCCCTTTTGTCAAGCTATCCAATCCATACCAGCATGGAAAGCGATTGCTGAATGATGATGATGATGTATGTATGTATTTCTCTCTGGAGGCAGTGCAGTGCTTTAAAGTTAGATATAGTCTGAGCCAGCCAATACTGGCTGAAACCTATCAAAGTTATCAAAAAACACACCAGCCATGACCATCCCATTTTTTTTGTATCCAAGGCTACATTATTGAAATTGATTTTCTTTTTTTTATTCTTTTTTTAAATGTCAAGATGTACTTTGAGGGAGATGTAACTGCTATTTCTAGCTGGTTGAACTACTTTAAAGCTACCTTTTGATTGGACAGCCATTATATTGTGACCTCAGACAAAGAAAAAGCTTAACTCTGGGAAAATAACAACAAAAACAGCAGCAGCAACAGCGACAACAACAGCAATAGTCACAACCACCAAAACTGAAAGCTCCACTCCTACTTCACGGCTGAGTGATTATTTGTAGGAAGGACAACCAGAAATAAAGACAATTGTCCTAACAATAAACCAACTCAAACACATGTTTTGAAGCACAACAAAAATAAATGTGAAACAATCCCCACCCCACCCACACCAACACTGCTACATCTCTTTATTCAAGCTTTTTTTTTTTTGGTTTTTATTTGCTTTGTTTTATTAGTTTACTCTGAAGTGAAAATTGTGAGTTACTCAAGCAGAATGGGTTAAATATCCAGTTAGCCTCCTGTTGTTCTACAACCATTGAAGTGTCTGAGCATGTAATGTTCTAGTTAGTCAGTGTGACACTTACTGGCTTTGTTTATGTGTTCCAATGATTGCACTTATATAATACTGAGCCAGTAAAGGGTTCCCCACCAGGCCAACAACGAAGGCCTCTTCTCTGCCAATGACTCCTTATTTCTTTACTGCCCACAAGG
Organism: Octopus bimaculoides; assembly: GCF_046866305.1. NCBI lineage: Eukaryota > Metazoa > Mollusca > Cephalopoda > Octopoda > Octopodidae > Octopus > Octopus bimaculoides. The sequence continues at coordinate 35,074,265 of NC_142947.1, read as the reverse complement.
GGCTAAACACAGAGGGGGACAAACAAGGACAGACAGTGCATAACTGGTACTTAATTTATTGACCCTGAAAGGATGAAAGGCAAAGTTGACCTCAGCGGAATTTGAACTCAGAACATAATGGCAGACGAAATGCCGCTAAGCATTTCACCCAGCGTGCTAACGTTTCTGCCAGCTCGCCTACTGATGACTCCTTGATGACTGGTAGAGTCATCTGGTAGAATCATCAAGGGTGCCTCTACCAGACCAACAATGAAAATCTCTACAAATGGTGAGAGCCTCTACAAAGGAGATTCTGTGGGTCCAATGACGAGAGCCTCTATAGGGGCCCAGGACCAATAAGGAGAGTGTCTACAGGACTAATGAAGGAGTCTCTACTGAGCCTGATGAGAAATGGAGTTGGAGAATTCTACCAATCAAAAAAGGGGAGAGTCTACTGAAACAGTGTAAGGCTTCCAGTGGAGACAAAACACTCTCTTCACACACAAACATTAATACAGCCTCCCCTCCACTCAAACAGAGAGACCCTTTGTTGTTAACAGAAGTGACACTCTTCTTGAACATTTTGTACCCTTTCCTTACTCTGGCAGCAACATCTACCCCCACTGCTGATTAGGTCACCTAGGTCAGGGGCTTTCAAACTTTTTGGCTTGCGGATCCCTTTATATTTCAGGCATTACCTTATAAACGCTTATGAAATTTATACATAAATATTTGCTTAAAATAACATATATTTTTACATTTATTTATTTAACAGTTTTTAACAAATAGGTTTATTGTCAATTAAAAGATTTCGATTAAAAAACATATATAAAATCAAATTGCCCATAAAAAGTATTTGCTGTCTACGGACCCCCTGTGGTCCGCGGACCACAGTTTGAAAACCCCTGACCTAGGTAACAGAAAGTAACAATTACCTCTAATGAGCTTTTTCAGCTTATGTTACTAACCACTCTCATGTATCTATTACATATGAAATCCTTCTTCTCCATTACTCTGCCTGATGTCCCACTGCATTAATTGTGCAGCAATTATTTGCATTAGGTTAAGGCAGTGAGCTGGCAGAATTGCCAGTGCACCTAGCAAAATGCTTAGCTGAATTTCTTCGATTCTTTTTAGTTTCTTAGATGTGATTTGAGGGTGATTTAACTGTTGTTACTAGCTAGTTGAACGACCACTTAAAAGCTACCTCTTGATTGGACTTCCAACATATCGTGACCCTAACAAAAAAGACTTAACACTGCTTGCTTTAGTTTCTTAGTTGAAATACTACCAGGGTTGGCTTTCTTGTTCATCTTTCCATGGTCAAGAAATAAGTTCAAATTCCACCAAAGTGTTGATGGTCAGAGCTGACCACACAACCATGGAAGCACCTCATTCAATTTACAATTGTCCAGTGTAGGGAGCTGGGAGGAGCTACACAGTTAATCCAGTAACAGCTTACAGAAGTGTTCCATTCAGCAGAAAATCAATAATGGCAAAATGGAGGGGAGGGAAATCATTGATACTGTTGTGTTGCCCAGTGGTCAGGGTGTCACACTCACAGTTTCCAGACCATGGGTTTGAGTCCCAGACTGGTGGCATATTGAGTTCTTGAGCCAGAACAATTTATTTCACTTTGTAAAGAATAAAAAGTTTAGAATGGTACAACAATGCACTATAAAACAAAAAAATTGACTATATACCTGTTGTAATTTGGTTATCTATAGTCTGATGATATTTCGGAATTACAATTCCTTCATCAGATCTTCTTAGCTGGAGTCTCTGCTATAAAATGTTTTCCAACGGTTTTCTTTTAATGCTCAAGCAAACTACAATACTCTCCTATCATTTCACTTTGCTCTAGTTCTGTGAGGGGACTGGCATGTCAAAGAATAGAGTCAATGCTTCCTCTGCATCTCATAAAAAGGTGACTAAAAGAGATTGAGGTCAGATTTGCACTTTGACCTTGCAAAACCCTCACCACCTACAACTACCCAAACAGCCCCCATGGATTGGGGGGTTGTCACCTGAGTGGTGCAGAGACATCATCCGTCAGGAGTAAACAATCACCAACAAATGGTCGATGCAGTGACATGCTGTTGCAGCACATGATCCCATACTACTACTACTACTACTACTACTACTACTACTACTACTACTACTACTACTACGCTGATACTAGTTTCTTTGAGAAAGGTATGTCATATATTCTTATATTCCTTCCACTATATGGCAGCAGTTGTCTCATCATCCTCGTCATTGTTTTAATGTCCAATTTTCCATGTTGGCATGGGTTGGACAGAAATCTTGTTAAGGCTGATTTTTCTATGGTTTAATTAGGAATATTTATTTCAGTAGGCACAGGTGTGGTTGTGTGGTAAGACACTTGCTTCCCAACCACATGGTTCCATGTTCAGTCCCAACCGTGTGCCACTTGAGCAAGTCTCTTCTGTTAAAGCCTCAGGCTGACCAAAGCCTTATGAGTGGATTTCGTAGACAGAAACTGAAAGAAGCCCATTGTATGTATTATTTATATATAGGTGTGTGTGTGTGTGTGTGTGTGTGTGTGTGTGTGTGTGTCTGTTTGGGTAGACAGAAATTGAAAGAAGCCCATTGTATGTATTATTCATATATAGGTGTGTGTGTGTGTGTGTCTGTCTATCTGTGTGTGTGTGTGTGTTTGCCTTTCTGTTTATTTGTCCCAAGCAACAACTTGATAATTGATGTTGGTCTGTTTAAGTCCCCATAACTTAGCAGTTTGGCAAAAGAACCGATAGAATAAGTAACAGGCTTAAAAAAATAGTACTGGGGTCAATTTGTTCGATTAAAAGTTCTTCAAGGCGATGCCCCAGCATGGTTGCAATCCAATGACTGAAACAAGTGAAAGATAAAAAAAATCTTCAAAAGGATGAAAGGCAAAGTCAACCTCGTCGGAATTTGAACTCAGCATGCTAACATTTCTGCTAACTCACCACCTTTCCAGAACTAAATATTATGAAAGCATTTTAGCTTATACCTTTTACTTGTTTCCGTCACTGGAGTGCGGTCATGCTGGGGCCTTGAAAGGCTCTATAATTAGTTGAGCAAATTGACCCCTAAAACTTATTTTTAAGCCTGGGACTTGTTTCTATTGGTCTCTTTTGCCAAACTGCTAGGTTATGAAGACATAAACAAACCAACACTGGTTATCAAGTAGTGGTACAGGGACAAACACAGGCACAAAGACATAAACACACACATGCACAAATAATGGGCTTCCACACAGTTTTCATCAACCAAATCCACTC
>NC_142947.1:35053499-35068499 GCF_046866305.1 Octopus bimaculoides | reverse complement strand
TTAGATGGTTTGACCAGAGCTGGCAAGCTGGGGGACTGTACCAGACACCAGTCTGATTTGGCATGGTTCCAACAGTTGGATGTCCTTCCTAATGCCAACCACTTTACAATGTGCGCTGGATGCTTTTATGTAGCACCACAGGGCACTTTTAAATAGCCCCATATGAGCACTTTTATGTGGCAAAGAGAGACCGGTCTTAACACTTCTGCTGCAGAGTACACACACGCACATACATATGTACATGTGTGTGTGTGTGTGTGAAGGTGCATGGCCTAGTAGTTAGGGCATTGCACTCATAATTGAAAGATTGTGGTTTCAATTCCTAGACCAGTGGAGCATTGTATTCTTGAGCAAAACCCTTCATTCCATGCTGCTCCTGTCCACTCAGTTGTAAATGGCTAATTTTGCAACAGATTGGCCTTCCATTCTGGGGGGGAATGCTTGACTTGCGAACCCAGTAGGTAGGGGTGGGCATCATTTGAAAGCTTCAGCAAGGCAAGAAAGCATATTGTGGCCAGTGATGTATAACAACATCTGATAGTCTGCTCAGCACCACAATACTGTGTTACACACACACAAATATATATAAAGAGTAAAGACCTTCCCCCCCCCCCCTGGTCATTATTGACAATGGGATTGCACCTAGAAAGTTACCCTCCAAGGCACAAGTTCGGGCAAAGTTGTTTATGGAAGACCAGCAGTCGCCCATGCATACCAGTCACTCCTCTCCATGCCACTGATGTTAATCCAAGGGAAAGGCAAAAGGGCCGGTACAGCTTGGCACCAGTGACGTCGCAGCTCATTTCTACAGATGAGTGAACTGGAGCAATGTGAAATAAAGTGTCTTCCTCAAGAACACATCACACAGCCTGGCCCATTCCCTTATGATTGTGAACCCAATACTCAAACCACTGAGACATGCACCTTCACTCCTATATATATATATATATATATATATATATATATATATATCTTGCTACAGGAATACCCAGAGCTTTTTTTTTCTAATCTAAACAATATTGTTAGCCTGGTGTATTAACAGAGAGCTTAAAAAGCTGAAAGTGTAACTGCTAGAATAAGAATAGCCTGGGCCAAGTTTAGAGAGCTCTTACCTCTGCTGGCGACAAAGGGTCTCTCACTCAGGGTAAAAGGCAGACTGTATGACGCATGTGTACGAACAGCCATGCTACATGGCAGTGAAACATGGGCTGTGACTGCTGAGGACATGCGTAAGCTCGCAAGGAATGAAGCCAGTATGCTCCGCTGGATGTGTAATGTAAATGTGCATACCCGTCAGAGTGTAAGTATCTTGAGAGAAAAGCTGAACATTAAGAAGCGTCAGTAGTGGTGTGCAAGAGAGACAATTGCGCTGGTTTGGACATGTGGTGAGAATGAATGAGGATAGCTGCGTGAAAAAGTGCCACTCCCTAACAGTTGAGGGAACCCGTGGAAGAGGTAGGCCCAGGAAGACCTGGGCTGAGGTGGTGAGGCAAGACCTTCGAACATTGGGCCTCACCGAGGCGATGACTACTGACCGAGACCTTTGGAAATGTGCTGTGCGTGAGAAGACCCGGCAAGCCAAGTGAGATCGTTGCCAGTGCCCCTGGACTGGCTCTTGTGCGGGTGGCACATAAAAGACACCATTTCGAGTGTGGCCGTTTTCGTGCGGGTGACACGTAAAAGCACCCACTACACTCTCTGAGTGGTTGGCGTTAGTAAGGGCATCCAGCTGTAGAAACTCTGCCAAATTAGATTGGAGCCTGGTGTAGCCATCTGGTTGCACCAGTCCTCAGTCAAATCGTCCAACCCATGCTAGCATGGAAAGCGGACGTTAAACGATGATGATGATGATATATATATATATATATATATATATATGTATATTTTTTTATCACCCTTGTCTTTTCTGGATGCAGCACATACTTAACTGGATGTCATTTCTTCTTGCCTCACAATATTTTTCTCTTCTACTATTTTTTCCTCTGTATTTATTCTATATCCTTTCAAAATTTCTCCCAGACGTTACCCATTACAATACATCTTGGCCTAACAACCCTTAATGTTTGTCTTCTTTGATTGTTTACTCTGTATGACCACCCTGTCACCATTTGTTCTAACTCACCAGAAATTTTATATATTTTAAAAATTTCTGGATTCTAGTGTTTAATGAAGTTTTCCAATATTCTCGTTGAAAGCTTGAAATAAGGAGTAATTAACAATCGACAACTGAGAAGGGGTTACACCTCTTGTGGTATTTTGTCCCATACTTGTCTCCCATTACGTGTTTATGTATTTTTCACTCGTTGCTGATGTCCCATTCTTATTGCATATTTTTTGTTAATTTTTCCTGTATTTATCGCTCATGTCTCTACGTATTTTTCACTTGTTGGTGATGCCCTGTACTTGATGTATTTTATATTTATATATAGATGTTTATAGGCTTCCTTTCAGTTTCTGTCTACCATATTCACTCAAAATGAAAAAAATAATAAATAATACAAAAAATATTGTTGTTGTTTAGCATTAGGCCTTCCTTGATTGAGCATAACTCTGATCAAAAGTGCTTCATGCATGACCATCACATCTTTTCATAAGTAATCTGAGACTACACTGACTAAAATAGGACTTTCTTACTTAAGACAGTAGAGAGATGTGGCTGTTATTTCTAGCATCTATTGACTTATATATATATATATATATATATATATATATGTCAATATATATATATGATTGGAGCCTGGTGTTGCCATCCGGTTTCACCAGTCCTCAGTCAAATCGCCCAACCCATGCTAGCATGGAAAGCAGACGTTAAACGATGATGATGATGATGATGATGATGATATATATTTATATATATATATATATATATATATATATATATATATATATATATATATGTCAATATATATATATATATATATATATATATGTCAATATATATATATATATATATGTCAATATATATATATATATATATATATATATATATATATATATATATATATATAAGTCAGTAAATAGTGGGGTTGTGTTAACCGCACGTGGAGAAATAATAGGAAAATGAAAAAAAGCCAGAATGCTGAACTGGGAGCATAATTTAATAAAGATTTTTTCTAACCGGTTTTCATTGCGAATTTGCTTCATCGCAATGAAAACCGGTTAGAAAAAATCTTTATTAAATTATGCTCCCAGTTCAGCATTCTGGCTTTTTTTCATTTTCTTATATATATATATATATATATATATTTAATTATATGTATTTCTTCTATCTTAATGAATAAAAATTCTTCGGATAGAATAAATGGGTTAATAGAAACCAATGTAGCAAAGAACACAAAATAACTGTGGTGTAGTTCCTGTTTTTAGGGCAGGAACTCCTTGAAATTTTGGGTATTTGAGTATATTTAAAAATTTAAGGAATGGAGAAAACGCATGTTATAATTGCATATTTTATTCCTACATATGTAGGAATAAAATATGCAATTATAACATGCGTTTTCTCCATTCCTTAAATTTTTAAATATATATATATATATATATATATATATATATATATATATATATATATATGTATGTCAATATATATATATATATATATATATATATTATATATATATATATATATATATATATATATATATATATATATGTAAACAGTTGTCACTAATTGTGACTGATGTTGCAGGGTAGCACCTACATTGCTAAAAATAAGAGCTAAAACCCTTTCGGGCTGCAAAGAAGCACATGTCTATGTACTGACTGGGGAGATAACCGTCCCACAGTAAGCGAGGTCATCATACTAGTCCAGTTTCGTTTTAGATTAAACGGCTTCTTTACTTTATGATTTTCACATTACCATTTTGCTGAATCATCATCCATTGATTCATATGGTAAATACCGTATACTGACAGTTGGGATTTAGCCAAACCATCCAGCGATGAAATAATCACCACTGATGAGCTTTTAATTCAAAGCAAAACTAGGCTAGTATGATCATCTTGCTTGCTCTGGTGCATAGACATGTGGCGCTTTGTACTCCTAAAGGCTTTTACCTTTTATAGCTCTTATTTCTAGCAACGTAAGTGCTGCCCTGCACCGTCAGTCATGATTAGTGACGATTGACGTTTTCCTTTTTGGTTTTATATTGCTTATAGCCGCCTTTGTCATTATCATTATTATTATTATTAGTATTATTATTATCATTACTATATATTCTTTTATTTGTTTCAGTCCATGCTGGAGCACCACCTTTAGTCAAACAAATCGACCCCAGGACTTATTTTTTGTAAGCCTGGTACTTATTTTATCAGTCTCTTTTTGCCGAACCACTAAGTTATGGGGACGTGAACACACCAACATCGGTTGTCAAGCAATGGTGGGGGAACAAACACAGACACGCAAACATACACAGACACACACACACACACACGCACATATATATGACGGGCTTCTTTCAGTTTCCGTTTATCAAATTCACTCACAAGGCTTTGGTCGGCCCGAGGCTATAGTTGAGGACACTTGCCCAAGGTGCCACGCAGTGGGACTGAACCCGGAACCATGTGGTTGGTAAGCAAGCTACTTACCACACAGCCACTCCTGCGCCTATATATACACACACACACACACACACACACACACACACACACATACATATATACACACATATACACACATATATGAGGGCACAATCTAAAAATCAATATGAAGATCTTTGAGTCACAAATGATGTGATACAGAAGAATAACACCTCTGATGTGTAATGAATGGATTATTGCTGGATTAATTTACTGTCTTGCCATATTACCTTGTCTTCAAACCTCAACTGCTAGTGGGATCAAAAGGGTGCTGGGGAGGAACCCCATAACTCTCCTGGCCTGATGACCATAGCCATCTAAGATAGGAGGAGGAGAGAGGGGGAGATGTGGGGAGTGGGGAGAGAGAGAGAGTGAGAAGCAGGCAAACAAACAGAGAAATGATCCTTGGTACTGGGCCGGTATTTTATTTATCAAAACCATAAAGAAAAAATGCAAAGTCAACCTCAGTGGAGTTTGAACTCAGAGTGTTGAAAGCTGGATCAAGGGCTGCACTAACAACTCTGTCAGTTTGCCACCATATTTTTTATATTAGTTGTCGTATCAGGACAATTACTCCGCTAGGACAATTACCCCCACCTCAGACACCCTCTCCCCGACGACAGCTACCCTCCCCACGATAATTACCCCTCTTGGTTAATTACCCCCTCTCCAATATATTAAGAAATTTTAAATCACCCTCAGGGGTAATTTGTCCACAGGGGGTAAATGTCCTAGACTCATTCGTTGTAGTTGTTTTGCTTATAATTAAGCAGAAGTGACGGACCTACACAGGAAGATGTTCTAGACGTGATCATTTCAACTTTCGGGGGGGGGGGGGGAAGGCCATGTACGACTATATTAGAGTCCAAGCCCAATGAGTCCCCGAAAAAAAGTGTTTCCCAAGACAATAAAGGAGTTACGCTGGAAATAGCAGCCAAATCTCCCTTAAATTATACCCTAACACCTTACAAAAAACAAAAAAATGTTAGCTCATATGAGCCAGGGTTCTCTGCACATTCGGGGTCGATGGGACAGCCACAGTGTAGTACAATTTGAGATAGATTTAGCTACTATATCTAGCTGACCAAGCGATTGAGAAAAAGCTCTTTTGATGTTATTCGGTAATTAAAAGAAGAGTCGTTGTCTAATAAACAAACCAAAAGGCTCTAATTATCAATTTGTATTGGAACCAATTTTTTTGTCAGACCATACAACACACATTTTTCAAGCTAAGTCAGTTGCAATAAGTAATATTCGATGATAAGCTTCTAAGAAAACAAAACTATTAACAAACTAAGTCAAAACCGCTGAGTTCACGAAGTTGATTTCTCTATTCTTATTGCCAATAAATTGTACAACAAAATGGTGTAAGGGAGATAACTCTTAGAGACTTTATCGTATCAAAAATATCTGATGTCGGAATATTGTTCTATTTAGGCCAATAAATAGAAAAATGAGCGAGATGCTCTTTTACTCTTTTATTTTTTGACTTGTTTCAGTCATTTGACTGTGGCCATGCTGGAGCATCGCCTTTAGTCGAGCTAAACGACCTCAGGACTTATTCTTTGTAAGCCTAGTACTTATTCTATCGGTCTCTTTTGCCGAACCGATTAGTTACGGGGACGTAAACACACCAGCATCGGTTGTCAAGCGATGTTGAGGGGAGATCAGGGATAGAACTGGAGCGAAGGACATCGTCGCAGAATACCTACCACCACGCAAAGCTACGATGGGCCGGTCTTGTCGCAAGGCTCACAGACAATCGGTGGACCCGTGCAAGTTGTTGAGTGGTACCCGCGCGAGCGAAAAAGACCACTCGGAAGAACTCCAATCAGGTGGGGCGATGATTTCAGAAAAATATTTGGAACAAAGTGGAGGAGAATGGCGAGAGCGCGAGGGGAATGGAGCGAATGCTGTAGCCAGCGGAGCCGATTCAATACCAGACAGTCTGGCCGACCCAGGTGATTCAGGTGACAGGGCCTAAAAATTTGGAGGAAGTTGGAAAGTTGATTACATCGACTCGAGTGCTTGACTGGTTTTTTTTTTTTTTGATCTCCAAAGGACGAAAGGCAAAGTGACTCTCGCCATACAGAATGTTATGGTTTTATCTATCTCTTATCTCTTACTTGTTTCACCGCCTTGAAGAATTTCAATCGAACGAATCGACCCCAAGACTTTTTTGTAAAGCTTGCTACCTATTCTATCAGTCTCTTTAGTCGAACAACCAAGTTATGGAGACGTAAACACACCAACATCGATTGTAAAGTGGTGGTGGTGGTGGTGGTGAGGACAAATGCATATACGAAGTCACACACAATACACTTGTGTGTGTGTGTGTATTACGGGCTTCTTTTAGTTTCCGTCTACCTTATTCACTCACAAGGCTTTGGTTGACCCGGAGCTATAAAAGAAGACACTTGCTCAAGATATGGTGCAGTGGGACTGAACCTGGAACCATGTGGTTGGGAAGCGAACTTCTTGACCACACAGCCACGCCTGCAGCTATAAAAATGTTCAAATGCGACTCAATGGCCGGAACCGGTATGAACCACTTTAGCGCTTACCAATATCCTTCTGTCTCTTTTAGAGATCATTATTAAAGAAAGGAAGAGAGGAAGAAACAATTGGTAGAAGGCGGTGAGCTGGCAGAATCGTTAGCACGTCGGGCAAAATGCTTACCAGCATTTCGTCTGTCTTTACGTTCTGAGTTCAAATTGCGCCGAGGTCGACTTTACCTTTCATCATTTCGGAGTCGGTAAAATAAGCGCCAATTGAACACTGGGGTCGATGTAATCGACTTATCCCTTATCCCGAAATTGCTGGTCTTGTGCCGGAATTTGAAATCATTATTATTAAAGAAATAAATCCACCGTTCCTCTCACAATTTCTTTTTCTTTTCTTAGATTTCATAAAAATGGTAAAAGTGTCTGTTTTTAAAGAATAAACAGTGCAAGGGAGATAATTACCACAGACTGTCATTTCCAATGTTTACGCGAAAGAAGCCCTCGTTTATTCTCTCAACGTCCACTCAGTAACGAAGTCTGTGTGTGTGTGTGTGTGTGGGTGTGTGTGTGTGTGTGTGTGTGTGTGTGTGTGTGTGTGTGTGTGAGAGGGAGGGAGAGAGAGAGAGAGAGAGAGAGAGAGAGAGAGAGAGAGAGAAAGAGAGAGAATGCGTGGCCTAGTGCTTTTGGTGTTACTCACGATCGCGAGATTGTGGTTTCGATTCACTGACCGGGCTGGGAGTTGTGTTCTTGGGCGAAAAACTTCTATTTCAGGTTGCTCTGCGATCACTTCGGCATCTGATGCGTGGCACATTGCGCACTTGTACAGGCAATGCTGATTCGATGGAGGGAGGGAGCTAATGTGCCACACTAAGCATTTGATCACTAATAAACGAATCATTTGGGCAGGCCGTTCGGTAAGAAATTGCGGAACCCTCATACGTCGTCTATGACAGGGAAATCCACCACGCACGCATGTGTGTGTGTGTGCATGCATATTTATAAACACTATTTCATTCTGATTGAGGACATACACAGACAGACAGAAACTTTTATTGAAAGTGATGTCAAAGTTTTGTTTGTTGGAACAGTAAAGATTCACCAAGCCACGATCAACCAGCGAAACTTCGAGGTTGCTGTTGGTAAAATTTATAATAAATCTTAAACAGTCCACAGCTAAAGATTTTGTTGTTGACAGTCAATGTATATTGCTTTTATGCATATAAAAACACGATTTTCATGTTTGTTTGTTTGTTTGTTTGTTTGTTTGTTTGTATGTATGTATGTATGTATGTATGTATGTATGTATGTATGTATGTATGTATGTATGTACGTGTAATCTTCCAGTTTAGGGAGGTTAAAAAAGTAAATAAAAGTACAAGGGAAATAACTTAACGTCTTACTAGTATTATCCGTACTCTCCCCACCTCACCCGTTCGCGAGCGCGCATTTTTTTCTTCATATTCATTCACAGCAAGTTGTTTTACACCTATTACACTAATTTGTTTTTCATTTTTGACACCGGGTCAAACGCTTTAGTTTGACCATTATTTCCCTATACTGGAAGGTTATCATAAGCTGTTGTGCAGCCGGTACTATGATATTCAATCACGTGTGTGATTTATATATAAACAGTTAACTTCAATTACGTGTGTGATTTATTTATAAACTGCTAAAAAAAAAAAAAAAACATTCCAGAGTAGTGCGGATAAGACGTTAAGTTATTTCCCTTGTATTTTTATATACTTTTTTTTACCTCCCTAAACTGGAAGATTACCCACTGTTCCATCTTTGGGATGTAGTTAACACAGACAAATTCACATTTGGAACTTGAGAAAAGTTTTTACTGTTCCACTTGCAGATTGCACTTGTAATGTACAAGTCAGCCGGTTGATTTCTCTTTCAGAAAATCCCAATTTATCCAGATTCTCCTTTAAGCATTTATTAACGAAACCTAGTTTTGTTATTAGTATGAATATGAATTCATAGTCTGGATATAGAAGAGGGAGGTTTTGAAGCAGTTGTCTATAGATATCCCCCTTTTCCTTGGTTTTCAAAGAGATATTTATATTTGCAGGACAGCTGAACTCTATGATGGTACATACCTTTGCCCTTTTGTTCCAAACAACAATATCTGGCCTGTTATGTTTACATCTGACAGAAGTTTTGATGGGAATGTTCCACCAGTATTCCTTGAGTTAGTGGTTATGAATGCATTCCATAACAGAAGGATTTTCTAAGTTTATTTCAGGGCAGTCTTTTTTGCGGACGGCATTGTAAATTGTTTTAGCAACAACATCGTGTCGCATAGGGAGGTAGTACCGTGACGACATTTTACGACAGCTGCTAATCACATGCCTGATGTCTTCTACAGAAATATGGCATATCCTACACATGCGGTTGCACCTTGCGATTACAAGAGCATCACTAGGTACTTTGTGGCTATCTCCGGTTCCTGGATTGCAAACACATAGCCTTCAAACAGTGATGTGATGTAGTGGTTTTGTATCTAAGAGAGGCTGTGCTTCGTGTCAATTCTAACTTCTTCAAGCTTCCGGGCAACATACCCATGCATGGTCCTTTTTTTTTTTGTATGCTGAGTGCTTTCCATCCAGGTCTTCTCTGAGGTAAGAGAGCCCAGTTTTTTGGGGCTGTATAGGAGATCATCAGGAAGAGAGTGCTTCTTGAAGAACTCACTGCCAACTCGTACAATGTTGTTCACTGTATGTATGTATGTATATGTACATACAAACATGCATGCATGCATACATATATCTTTGTCTTAATTTAATTAGCTGAAATATTTACCTATAACAATAATTCCTACATGAAATTATAGCAACTTCTCTTTATCAAGCGATGTATTAGTAAGTTGAACAATTTCACCATTGAAAGCGACTTGTTCTTGTAAAGGCATGAACACACACACACACACACACACACACACACACAGATACACACACAGATACACGCCGAGGTAATTAAAGAAAGATTGGTAAAGCAAGAGAAGAAATAAGAAGTATTATGAGAAATGCAGCAAAATGATAGAGAATCATACCATCCAACATTGTAATAAAACTCTTTAAAATTAGTTGACAGAGTTTAACTTACCTTAGGATGACCAAGTAATGTTAGGACCTGCAGGAAAATAAAAAAAGAAAAAATTTACAAAATAGGTATAAGCATACACATACATGCTTGCAAAACCACATACACATATGCACACGGTATTTGATGGTATATAAGACACTATTTAAAAAAAAATAAAATGACTGAGAAAAAATCATCTCAGATTCTATATGCGAAGTTGAGCCTATGTTACATGCTTTAATGTACAAAAATTTCTTTTCCTGAATATGTACTGCTGACATTGAACTGTGGATAATGTTGCCATGTGTCTTTTATGTCATCAAACATGGTATCTACGGCAATACAAAACAACATAACATTGGTTTCAAATTTTGGTACAGCATCAGTAATTTCAACCTGAGTATTTATCGAACTCCGAAGGGGTGAAAGGCAAAGTCGACCTCGGTGGAATTCAAACTCAGAACATAAAGATAGACAAAATACCTCTAAGCATTTTGTCCTGTCTGCTAATGATTCTGCCAGCTTGTCGCCTTACAACAAGGTAGAGAGAAAGGTGCCGGGCTGGCAGAATCGTTAGCACGCCGGGCAGAAAGGCTTTGTGGCATTTTGTCTGCCTTTACATTCTGAGTTCAAATTTCGCTGAGCTTGACATTGCTTTTCGTCCTTTTGGGCTTGATAAAATAAGTACCAGTTGAGCACTGGGGCCAATGAGATCGACTTAAGCTTTCCCCGAAATTGCTGGCCTTGTGCCAAAATTTAAAACTGATATTAAGACATAAAGACTACCAAATATATTAAGTACAGTAATTTTATAGGTAAATTAGGTTACTTTTCCATTACTCCAAGTTTTTAACCATGCTGCAATCATCAGATGGTATGGCAAATTAAGAGTATACCAAAAATTCAACTTTAACTCGTGTGTGAGAGAGAGAGGTGGGGAGAGAGGGGAGAAGAGGAAAGAGAGTGTGTGCTTATTTACTCTTTTTTTTTCTCTTTTACTTGTTTCTGTCATTTGACTGGGGGCATGCTGGAGCACCACTTTTATAGTCGAGCAAATTGACCCCAAAGATTATTCTTTGTAAGCCTAGTACTTATTCTATAGGTGTCTTTTGCCAAACCGCTAAGTTACGGGGATGCAAACACACCAGCATTGGTTGTCAAGCAATGCTGGGGGACAAACAGACACACAAACATATACACACACATACATACATACATACATACATACATATATATATATATATATATATATATATATATATATACGATGGACTATTGACAGAATTCACCAACTGAAGAAGGTCGAAAGACTGAAATGTCGGTCTAATGACTCCAAGCTTGAAAGATGATGTCTTTCAAACTGCTTGAAATTCTTTCTAAGAGAAGTAATCCTTATATGTAGTCGATTCTGAACATTTCAGTTTCTAACTATGTATGGTTCTGATTTTATGGTTATTCAAAGAAGTGTGAGTCAAATTTGAGGATTTTGCTAAATTTGGAACCATACTTAACCTCTAATATCTCAAGATTGAAAGATTTTCAAGCATTGAAACTTTGTATATCCAACCTACTCCCAGAAAGCACAAGAATACATTATGAATAAATAATAATGGGATTCTATAGATGTCTTAGTTCTTTTCCAGGGTGGGGATGGATCCTAAAATGAAAATAAATTTCTAAATGTGTGATTTTGGGGGATTTTGGCATTCTGTAAAACAATAAAACAATTTCAGTTAATTGAGCTAATTACATTCTGAAAATAGAAACAAATGTTTATTAAACTACCAAAATTCAGATATTGCAAATATCTTGTAGTGAAATGATTAACCATTGAATGGTGGCTTAAGAGTCAACTCCACAATTTTTAACTCTTGAAAATCCAATACAGAACTTTTATTTATTTATTTATTTTTACAAAACATGTTTTTGAAACAATATCAACAGAACATGGATTTCAATTCTTAAGAGTAATTTTCTTCTAAAAAAAAACCAAAAAACTAACTCTAAAATTGGTGGGGCGGTGTTTAAAATTACATCGTGAAACCAAATACACATTAGTTTTATGTATGATTAAGTAAAAACCCTAGTGATGGATCACTGGATCATTTGGTTGTTTGTAAAGAATAAAAGTGCAATTTCTTTTTCTGAAAGTAATATTTTAAGAACAATGGTTTTATATTTTAATAATGATGGATGGATAATTTTTCCAGCGTTTGCATCAGTGACCACATGACTCATAACACACTTTCAGTTTATTGTTTCCAAAAGGCAGCTTTGGATTTCCTGAAACAGCTACATTCCATCATCACCAAAGTGGTTTACTTTAATGATGAATGTGCTAGACAGCAAATTTTTGTCATCACCTACATGAGCTTGAATAAACTGCTAATTGGCATTTTAAATGCATGTGATTCTGTTGGTGGTTCCATCAAACGAAAAGCAGTACTTGCAGGTTTTGCAATGCAACTTTTCTGCTCTAGGCACAAGGCCTGAAATTTTTGAGGAGGGGACCAGTTGATTAGATCGACCCCAATATGCAACTGGTACTTAATTTACTGACCCCAAAAGGATGAAAGGCAAAGTCAACCTTGGCAGAATTTGAACACAGAACATAAAGACAGACGAAATACCTCTAAGCATTTGACCCAGCGTGCTAATGTTTCTGTCAGCTCACTGCCTTACAAAATTCTCGATCATATATTAATATCCATGAGCTGTTCATACCTTTTGATTTTGAATACCATATACATATATTCTGCCAGTGTAATTGCCTTGAATAATCTTTTATTATTAAAAGTATGTCAACGCATGGTTTAGTGGCATTTAAATGCATCTGATATAAAACCAATGTAATATCTATTGTTATCAAGCGTTATTACATTACATTTATAAATTACATTGCTTAATGGGCACCTACTTTGAAAAGGATGACTAGTGGCTATTCGACAGTTACAGGTGTGTGAGTTATTATATGAAAATTTATGGGGATTTGAATTAGTTGAATTTTTGCATTGCTAATTGTATTCTTTCACCCCGTGTGTTAATGGTTCCACTGTGAGCATTAGAGTGTGTATATATATTATTTGGGCATACATAAAATATTACAGGGCTGTTTATCTGCCAGTTAGTTATTTAAAATTTATCTATATGGGAGAGTGTGGTGTTGCTTCTATATTGGTGTGATCGTTGTTATTAATATTCAAATTAGTAGTTTCACCGTTTATACAATGGCGCGTGTTACGATGCCTACTGTTAGGATTATTATTATTATTAGTAGTAGCTCGATGGATGATGTTTACAGATTTACTTCTCTGTTCCTGTTCCAGAAATTAACTCTAGGATATTCTGCCATTTGGTGAGCATTAAGTCTTTCATTTAAATTAGGGTTTGTAGTACTACCTGTATAAGAGAGAGATTGTGTCACATTGAGTACAGAACTTTTCCTTGATGTATCTCTTTTACTCTTTTACTTGTTTCAGTCATTTGACTGTGGCCATGCTGGAGCACCGCCTTTGGTCGAGCAAGTCGATCCCAGGACTTATTCTTTTGTAAGCCTAGTATTTATTCTATTGGTCTCGTTTGCTGAACTGCTAAGTTATGGGGATGCAAACACACCAACACCGGCTGTCAAGCAACGCTGGAGGGACAAACACAGACACAAACATATACACATACATACATAAAATATATATATATATATATATATATATATATATATATATATATATATATATATATATATATACGATGGGCTTCTTTCAGTTTCCGTCTATCAAATCCACTCACAAGGTCAGCCCGAGGCTATAGTAGAAGACACTTGCCCAAGGTGCCACGCAATGGGACTGAACCCAGAACCATGTGGTTGGTAAGCAAGCAACTTACCACACAGCCACTCCTACGTCTGTTAATTTTTGTGACGCTCTGCAAAGTTCAATGTCGTAGATTCTCTACAACATCAAACTTTGCAGAACATTACCATGCACCTGTTGAAGATGATATGATATCTATTGCTAGACTTAAAGTTTTTATGTAGACTATTAAAAAATGATTTAGGGATGTTAGTAACAATGTTTTTTTTTTCCCCATAAGAATCATTATACCAAGTTACATTTCTTATGGTTCACTTCATCTGAAGGTGTCTGATTTAGAGAATTTGTTATATCTAAGTTTTTTTTACAGGTTTGGGTGAGTTAATGAATGTGGAATTGGGACTAGTAGAGGTTTGATAAGTTATTCTTTTAATGTCTAGTTTAGATTTCTGGTTGCTTATGCTTTTTAGAGTGTTGTGTCTACAAGGAATATCAGTATTTCCCATATTTTTATTTTTATATCAGCTATCACTTTTCGAGGTTATCTCTAAAGATTATCTATAGAAATTATAGCCAGCACTGATTTGTTACGTGTTTGGATACGAAACACCATAACAAATCACTGCTGGCTATAACTTCTACAGGAAATCTGTAGAGATAATCTTAACGTGTGATTTAATAGCATTGCTAACACAGTAGGATACAGTATTGACTTATAAAGCGTTTAATTTACTTTGTAGTATATTATGGTTGCATAATAAAATATGGTGTCTCTACAAGTAATTAATATTCAGTTTTTCCCTGTATTGGACTGTAGATTTTAATCTATTTGCTATTATATTATTTGTTCTCAGTGACAACTGTATTAGCTAACTAGGTTCTGTTTGGTTACCTGCTACTTGTTGATCTTTATCCAAACGTTTGGGTTTATTAATTTTTCTGCTTCTCTTTATGTGTTTATGGCTATTAATTAGAATCACCTGATTTAGTACTAATATATTAGTTATTAATTATTAGTTTACAATG